>NC_029788.2:117508638-117520933 GCF_000816755.2 Arachis ipaensis
AAGCGGGCAAATTGTTTATCCTGTTCCGCTTGGCGGAGTTTTTGAGGATAAGGCATCTTGGCTCTATATTCTTCAACCTTAGTTACTGCAGGTTTATTCCCTACAGAAGTGGTTGGAGAAGCCTTCTTAGAGGGGTTACTATCAGCACTTGCAGGTGTCTGATCCCTCATTGGCATTTGAACGCCAGGATTGGGTGCTGGATGGGCGTTTAACGCCAACTTTCCCCCCTTTTCTGGTGTTTGAACGCCAGAGTTATTCCTCTCTGGGCTCTTGATGTCCTCAGAGAGATTTTGGGCAGTGGTTTGGTCATCCTCTGTCATTTGTTCCTTTCTTGACTTTTTGCTATTTTGAGCTGAGTTATTCAATTTCTTCCCGCTCCTTAGTTGGACAGCTTGGCATTCTTCTGTTATCTGTTTAGATAGCTGCTGTCTTGCCTGATTCAATTGTGCTTCTATATTCTTGTTAGCATTTTTAGTGTCTTGGAGCATCTCTTTGAATTCTGCTAATTGTTTTGTCATAAGGAGTAATTGCTGATTAAGTTCAACAATTTGTTCTTGAGGATTAGGATCAGTAGTTACTGCCATAGCCTCTTCTTTTATGGAGGACTCACTGTTTGAGTACAGATATTGATTTCTAGCAAATGTATTTATGAGCTCTTGAGCTTTTTCAATTATTTTTCTCATGTGTATAGATCCACCAGTTGAGTGGTCTAAGGACATCTGAGCTTTTTCTGTAAGCCCATAGTAGAAGATGTCTAACTGTACCCACTCTAAAAATATTTCAGAGGGGCATTTTCTTAGCATCTCTCTGTACCTCTCCCATGCATTATAAAGGGATTCATTATCCTCTTGTCTAAAGCCTTGGATGTCCAGCCTTAGCTGTGTCATCCTTTTTGGAGGGTAAAATTGATTCAGAAATTTGTCTGATAACTGTCTCCATGTTTTTATGCTTGCTGTGGGTTGGTTATTTAACCACCTCTTAGCTTGATCTTTTACATCAAATGGAAATAGTAATAATCTGTAGACATCCTGATCCACTTCTTTATCACGTACTGTGTCAGCAATTTGTAAGAACTGTGCCAGAAACTCAGTAGGTTCTTCCTGTGGAAGACCGGAATACTGGCAATTTTGCTGCACCATGATAATGAGCTGAGGATTTAGCTCAAAGCTACATGCTTTGATGGGAGGTATACAGATACTACTCCCATATGCAGCTATAATGGAGTTAGCATATGACCCCAGAGTCCTTCTAGACTGTTCACTTCCACTTATGTCCATGATGGAGAAAAGGGAATTGATATGAATTGCAATTAAATTATATTTTTTTATTTAATTAAAAGTGACCGAAAATAATAAAATAAAATAAATGGAAAATAAAATAAAATTTCAAAAACTAAAAGAAAATAAAATCAAAGCAAATTGAAAACTAAATTAATTAATTAATTAAAAAGATTTTGAAATTAGCAATAAAAAAGATATGATTGAAAATTATTTTGAAAAATATATGATTGAGAAGATATGATTGCAATTTATTAAAAAAGATATGATTGAAAATTATTTTGAAAAAGATATGATTGAGAAGATATGATTGCAATTAAAAAAAAGATATGATTGAAGAAATTAAAGAGATTTGATTTTTGAAAGAGATTTGAAAAGATCAATTTTTGAAATTAGAATTTTGACTTAACTAAAAAAAAGATATGATTTTGAAAATCTTTGACTAAATTAATGCAAAATTTCGAAATTTATGAGTAAAATAAGGAAAGGATATTTTTTTGATTTTGAATTTTAATGCGGAAAGAGAAAAATAACAAAATGACACTAAACTTAGAAATTTTAGATCAAAACACAGAGAACAAACAAGAAAACTTTGAATGTCAAGATGAACACCAAGAACACTTTGAAGATCAAGATGAACACCAAGAACAAATTTTTGAAAAATTTTTAAATAAATAAAAGCATAAAAACACCAAACTTAAAATTTTTAGAAAATCAAACACAAATTTTCGAAAAATTAAAGGAAAAACACAAAGAAGACACCAAACTTAGAATTTTTAAAAATCAAGAAAGAACTAAAGACATGCAATTTCGAAAAATTAAAAGAAAATAAAAGCATGCAATTGACACCAAACTTAAAATATGAAACTAAACTCAAATAAAAGACTCTAAACCAACAAAAATAAAATATTAATAATCTAAGCAACAAGATAAATCGTCAAGTGTCCAAACTCGAACAATCCCCGGCAACGGCGCCAAAAACTTGGTGCACGAGATTACAATCACACTTTTGCAACTCCGCACAACTAACCAGCAAATGCACTGGGTCGTCCAAGTAATACCTTACGTGAGTAAGGGTCGATCCCACGGAGATTGTCGGCTTGAATCAAGCTATGGTTATCTTGTAACTCTTAGTCAGGATATCAACAATTCTCAGATTTAATTGTAAAAAGTAAAAGAACATGAAATAAATACTTGTATTGCAGTAATGAAGAACAGGTTGAGGCTTTGGAGATGCTTTGTCTTCTGAATCTCTGCTTTCTTACTATCTTCTTCTTCATGCACGCAAGACTCCTTCCATGGCAAGCTTTATGTTGGGCATCACCGTTATCAATGGCTACTTCCCGTCCTCTCAGTGAAAACGTTCCAAATGCGCTGTCACCACACGGCTAATCATCTGTCGGTTCTCGATCATGCTGGAATAGGATCCATTGATCCTTTTGCGTCTGTCACACGCCCAACAATCGCGAGTTTGAAGCTCGTCACAGCCATCCCTTTCCAGATCCTACTCAGAATACCACTGACAAGGTTTAGACGTTCCGGATCTCAGGAATGGCCGCCAATAATTCTAGCTTATACCAGGAAGACTCTGATCTGAATCATGAGGCTAAGAGATATGCATTCAATCTAAGGTAGAACGGAGGTGGTTTTTAGGCACGCGTTCATAGGTGAGAATGATGATGAGTGTCACGGATCATCACATTCATCAGGTTGAAGTGCGAATGAATATCTTAGAATAGAAGCAAGTGTGATAGAATGGAAAATAGTAGTAATTGCATTAATTCATGAAGAACAGCAGAGCTCCTCACCCCCAACAATGGGGTTTAGAGACTCATGCCGTAGAGAATACAATAAGAAACGTGTAAAGTGTCATGAGGTACAAGATGAATCACTAAAAGTAGTTTTTATAGTAAACTGGTGACCTAGGGTTACAGAAAAATGAGTAAGCTAGGGTGTTTAGTGTAAAAATCCACTTTCGGGGCCCACTTGGTGTGTGCTTGGGCTGAGCATTGAAGCTTTCATGTGTAGAGACTTTTCTTGGAGTTAAACGCCAGCTTTTGTGCCAGTTTGGGCATTTAACTCCAGCTTTTGTGCCAGTTCTGGAGTTAAACGCCAGAATTCTTGAGCTGACTTGGAACGCCTGTTTGGGCCATCAAATCTTGAGTAAAGTATGGACTATTATATATTTTTGGAAAGCCCAGGATGTCTAATTTCCAACGCAATTGAGAGAGCACCAATTGGGCTTCTGTAGCTCCAAAAAATCCACTTCGAATGCAGGGAGGTCAGAATCCAACAGCATCTGCAGTCCTTTTTCAGCCTCTGAATCAGATTTTTGCTCAGGTCCCTCAATTTCAGCCAAAAAATATCTGAAATCACAGAAAAACACACAAACTCATAGTAAAGTCTAGAAAAGTGAATTTTAAATAAAAACTAATAAAAATATAATAAAAACTAATTAAAATATACTAAAAACATACTAAAAACAATGCCAAAAAGCGTATAAATTATCCGCTCATCATTGAGCTTCTGAGTTTTTTGTGGACTTATAAATCGGAATGGTAACAGTAATAGTAGTAACCTCTAAGTTCAACTTGTTGTATGTTGAAAAATGATAGTCATGCTTGGAAATATCTTGAAATGAATAATAAAGTAAAAAAAATTTGAGAACGATTAGGAATAATGGGAGATGAGTATTAATCCCCAATATTAATTTGATAATCTTGAGAATGAAATTTGGTGTTTGATTGGTAGAAAAATGCCGATTAAAAATTTTTGAAAAGTATTTTCTGAAAGAATGTTGCAACTACAGTCTTAACCGACAAAAACTCCACGATCAATTTAGAGTGTGTCACAATTGATAATAAAATAACCGGGAGTAGAATCCCGAATCGTTTCCATAAGAGTTGACACGAGATGCAAATTATTGGTTAGGATCTTTCTGGATATTTTTGAAATTTGAGAATGGAAAAATAAATAGCTAGGAATTAAAGCAATGAATAATTAACAAGAGGTGTTATGTAATCAAAATAAAAGACCTTGGTTAGGAGAGAGAATTAGAGTTTCTATCCTTGTTGTCTTTCCCAAGTGTAATAATAAAGGTTCATTGCTCCCACTTAGTTATTCTCTAGCAATTGAAGAAAAGTCAAGTGAGCGTCACTAACTCTAGCTCACAAGTTCTAGTCACTTTCTGGGGAAGGACTAGAGTTGGTGAGAATTGAGCTAGCCAGCAATTTCCAATTACAGATTATTACACTTGGGTATAACAACTCAAGGGGTTCTAATTACTCAACCCCCAACCAAACTGGGAGCTTTACCCCATTAATATGAATGCCATTTTCATAAACACATAATAGGAGTAAATAAAAGACATGATAATTATTAGAAATTAATTAAATCAAAATTTGCACTAACAATAATTTATAAGGATCAAACAAGCAATAAAAATAAACATAAAAAAATACTTCAATGCATTAATAAAATTTAAGAGTGACAAAATTCAAATATGAATTCAAAGCAATCAAATGAAAAAGAGTAATAGAAGTATTAGAGAAGAAAACTATAAGAAAAATGACTCCAATTGAAGGTAGCAGCAGCTCTCTCCAGATCCAAATCAAAAGCAAAGCTAAGAATGTCAAAAACCATAAGAGAAGTAGTAATTTCTCTCTCTAGAACTCAAAACTAATCAAAAACTAAAGTGTGAAGTGAAGTGTCCCAGTCTCATCTCCATCCCTGCCTCTAGTCTGCATTTTCGAGCTTGAAACTGGGTCCAAATCAGCCAAGAAATTGCCCTCAGCGAGTTCTATTAAGTGCAGCACGTGACGCTCTGTCACGCGTACACGTCACTGAACATTGCATCTGGCCACGCGTACGCTTCAGTCACGCATACGCGTCACTGAAAGACGCTCCTTTTCACGCGCACGCGTCAGCCATGCGTGCGCGTCACTCCTCGCTTCTCAACTCTTTAATTTCTTGTGTTCCTTCCACTTTAACATGCTTCATCTTCATTTTTAAGCCATTCATGCCCTGTAAACCTGAAAACACTTAACAAACACATCACGGGATTAAATGGTAATAAAGGAGAATTAAAAATTAACAATTTTAAGACCTAAGAAGCATATTTTTAGTCATAGCACAAAATTAGGAAGAAAACTTAAAAACATACAATTTACATGAATAAGTGTGAGAATAGTTGACAACACCCACTCAATTCATTCCAAAATATATCATAAAATAGTGGTGTATCAGTGTTACTTGCATTAGTATACTTTCAGATGAATTCATAGTTGATTGTTTGTCGGATTGACTTCGACTTAGTTCTGCCGATTTGCCTTGACTGGTTCCGGCTTATAAATGTCGTTTTGTATGGAGTAGTTCTGACTTATAGGTGTTAGTTTGTTTGGATTGATTTTGGCTTATAACTATCGATTTGTTTGAAATGATTCCGCCTTATAGATGTCAGTTTGTGTGGAGTGATTCAGACTTATAATTACCGATTTATTTGAAATAATTCTGACTTATAGATGTCTAATATTTTTAGATTTTTGGTATGCACTAAAATGGATCATATCAGTTATGGACATATCAAAATTACAATTTTTTGTTGAAGCGTATGAATCAGTTAGATGGGTATTCAGTTTGATGCATTGATCAATGTGTGATAGTAGATAAGTCGACTTATAGGCCGGTGTTAGTTTTGCTTTGGTATAAAGGATAGAGAAATAATAATAAGAATAAGAGAAATGTAAAATAATAAAAAATGTTGTGCTCTTATTGTAACCTTTATAGTGGGAGGTGCTGGGGTGTGCCTCGTTAAAACTTCTCTCGACAAAACCAATGTAGGATAAAATATAGACAATAGAAAAAGAAGCACATCACCGTCTTCTGACTTATATGCTTAACTATAATGCAATCTAAGGAAAGAAATGTTCCATGTACTTGATAGGTTATCGCCTTCTAGTGTTTGTAATATGTATGTTCCTTGTCCAATGACCCTAATTGTTCAGAATGGTCTTTTTTATTTGATGAATCCATATTTTACGATAATTTTTTGCTAGAATTGAGAGGATTTCATCATATAAACCTACACTTATTCCCTTAAATAGCATACTTTTGAGCTTTCCTCATAAATTATGCTTGGTTGTGAAAACATACTCTTTTATGCTTAATTTAACCTATTTTATTTCATTTGTCTTCCATTCGATACCTTGATGTTGTTGGTGAGTGATTTCAGATGTATAAGATAGGAATGGCTTGGTGAGAATGGAAGAGGAGCATGCAAGGAGGAGGAAGCATGAAGAAACAAAGGAGAAGAGCATCGCGATGTGTGCGTGCGCACAGCCTCTTGTGCGTACGCACAGGTAGCAAAGCAAAGCGGAGTGTGCGAGCGCAGAGCATCTTGTGCGTCGCACGATCATCCAAAGTATCGCAAAGCGTGCGTGCGCACAGCCTCTTGTGCGTACGCACAATCTGAGATTTCAGCCAAGTTTGCGTGCGCACACGTCTGTGCGTACGCATAAGTACCCGCGCGTGCTTTTATTAAAAATGCACGTGACTCACGTTTTGAGGGATTGGAGGCCCAATTTTGATGGCTAGAGCTCATATTGCAAGGGGCAAACATTGGAGAAGGATAGCATATCATTAGGAGTAGTTTGTAAATAGTAGTAGGAGGCTTTAGGTGTAGTTTTTCTTTAAGTTTTCTCCAACACTATTAGGGTTTCTATTAGGGTTTACATTTCAAGTGCCATTTTTCATTTTTGATCTTGAATTTTTGCTTGCCTCCATTGTAAGTATTTCTTAATTACTACTTTTTATAGTTACAATTTTGATACTCTTTCTTGTAGTTAAAGTAATATTGTTAATACATATACTTTTTACAACTTTGATCTCTTGTTGATAATTTTGATGATTGATGATTATTACATGCTTGGTTGAGTTTCTATTGTTGCTCATAGTTTCAAGCATTTTCTCAATTTTCCCATGTTTAATGTTTATGCCCACCAAGTGTTTGTGGAAATGTCAAGTTTGATTATGGGCTAAATTTCCACCTCTTGGCTTGGGAAAAATGAGCATATGGGTTCCTATAGTTGGAATGTCCAACATTTAGTGATAATTCTTGGACTGTTAATTGTTCTTGTTTTCACTAACACTAACTTGTTGCTAAGGCAATTAGCAAGTGAGTTAGGATTTGTGGATTAAGAACAACTATACTCACTTGAGCTACTCTCCGATGTAAGGGTTAACTAAGTGAGATTAATCCATTACAATTGCCATAGTTGTGGTTGCAACAAGTAAAGGATCCATTAGCTCATTCCAAGCCAAGATTCCCTTTATGCTTTGAATCACACATACACACATACATCAATCACTTTTATATCTTACTTGTTCATATTACATAGCTAGTTCTTTAATTCCTTTATTAGTTTATTAATTGCAATTTTGAGTGTTCTTTCATTCCTTTAATTGTTCATCTCTTTATTGAAAATCCTTTTTGCCTTCACAACCGAAATTGCGCACTCATTGGCACTTGTCCTTGGGAGACGACCCGTGACTTAAAACTCCCGGTTTATATTTGTTTTGAATTGTGACATCTTTATTTAAACTTTGATTGATGGTCAATTGTTGGATTTGGACTATACTTGCAATGGAGAAATTCTATTTTAAGAGAAATTCCAAACCCACTCTAGGCCACGCATCACTATTGTTCTGATGTTTGTTTTGTTTGTCATCTTCTCGGTTAGGAGTTTGTTTTTTCGTTCTTCAAACTTGTTGAAACTCTTTTATTTCTATTTGGCCTGCTGCCTTCTCTCAGAACTCGGTCAGTGTCTTTGGTTTTGCCACTGCTATTGTCTCCTGAAATTTTCTGGGACGAAGTCCACTCTTCAGCGCATGTCAGTAAACATCTGGGTTAAGGTTAGGTATCTTTATAGTGCCTTAGCAAATACCATCATATAGTCCTTAAGGTTTTCATGTTGTCCTTGCTTTATGGTGCTAAGATAGTCCAAGTCATGCATATAGATTTTCGAAGCTGCGAAATTGTGACGAATAGGTTGGCTAATTCATCGAAGCTTGATATAGAACCTGCAAGTAAACCAGGAAACCATATCAAGGTAGCACCATATAGGAAAGTCGAAAATATACGACAAAGTATTAGATTGGATGCACCATTCATGAACATCATCGTATAGAACTTAGTGACGTGTATGTCAGGGTTGCCGATTCCCTCATAGGGTTTTAGTGTTGTTAGTAAAGTGAAGTTTTTGGATATTTAAAAGCTCATGTTGTCTTTTGAAAATGGATTGGTCTTTTTCATTGGTGGCTTTGGGGTGATTGTCTTTATTGTAACACCCTACCACACTGAGCTTTACGCTTAAGTCGTAAAATAGAGGTGGTGTGGTATTACGACCTCTAAAATAAAATGTGTACATATAATAGCAGAAGAATTATAATATGCTAGGAGCCTTGAAGAATAGAGGAAATAAAAATTGCGAAATAAAAGCGCAACACTCAAGGAACGAGTTAACTTGCGTGCTAAGGAAGACTATAGCTGTTAAGTGTAAAGTAATCCAAAACAGGAACAAAGAGTCAAAGATACAAAATAATGAGCTCCTGACTCAGCCTGTGAAGTCAAGACTGGCCAGAGAATATACACACATACATATACATATATACATATCCAAAACCCAGATGTACATAAACAAAATCCTACCTCTCCATAAACCTCTAAGAGGATCAAAAGAATAAGTTATGCGGAGAGAAAGCTAAGTATTTATAGATACATCACTGTACAACAAAACAACCCAGTAACCACTTCGCTTCAAGAGTCCAGACGCCTAGTGAGATGCCTCTCGACCTGCATCTGAAAAACAACAACTTAGTATGGAATGAGAACCGGAGGTTCTCAGTATAGTAAAGGTGCCACACACACATAATATATAAGGTCCTGGGAATACCAGAGGCAATCCTAGAATGCCGACACTCAGATTATAGAGCTTAAAGTATTAAACAGAAGCCATAAAAGGTGGTTTTCTAAAAGTATTAAAGCCTAACTTAACTTAACCTTAAACCTAAGTCTCATACTGCCATTCCTCCATACCTCCAACTCCATCATGCATTTCACAGAAAAAGAGATAGATAAAGGCAAGCACAAGAAGATCACAAATACTGCAGGTAACAAATATACATTTAGCATAGCAAATACACTTAGGCACACCCAGTTAATTCACAACAAGTGTTTCAAGTAAAATGCATATGATGCATGCCTATCCTATGGCTGATGAAGCTCATCTGTCGGTTATCCAGCCAACCCGACAAGTCCAAAAACCTTAGACTGTCCCTCGACGTGCATCCCCAAGAGTCTATGCATAACTTTTTCTCAAATAATCAATATTGCTCAATGGGGGTTACATTCCCGGGAATTTATAGTGCCCGGTCACCCTTACGTCGTAGGGTCAACAGAGTATCGAGCTTTCAACCTGGTACATGTGGTACTTTACCCAGGGAATCTCGTATCTCAGATCGTTCAAATTCATAAGCCATATAAATAATTCAATTATAATTCATCAACATCCACATCATTCTCAATCGCATCTCATTCATCATCATACATCAATCATATTCAATCCTTATCCTTCATTATCACACCTCCCATTCCGTCCATCAATAGTTCCAATTCAAAACATAGTTCATTCTTTTCTAAATGAATCAAACTTAAAACATACTCATTTTCTTAATAACTCAAAATCAAACCATATAACCTTTGAATCTAAATCTTTTTAAATAATCATCTAAACAAAATCTCTAATTTTTATAAAATTTCGGCAGCATCTCCTCTAAAACTCGGACTTTGCCACCCTTTTCGGGTCCAAACCTGCATTCTTTTCAATTCAACATACCCTTTCTCATCATCATAAAAATCACCACAATAAATCTACCTCAGATCAACAATTATACTCATACAATATTCAAATCTAACAACCAAAATTCAACTAAGAATCATAGTTCACAAATCCTAGGCTTTTAACACAAAATACCTCATTATCACAACAACCTCCACAATAGTTATACCTCAAATCAAATAATTCACCAAATCACCAGTTAATCAACAAGCACCAAACCAACCATGTTCATCAACAGGATACTAAATATTAAATATATACATGCAATCCAACTTATCCTATGGTCATCTAGCCTAAGTTTTTACAGAACATTATATATTAAATGCAAGAAACCTAAACCATACCTTGGCCGATTTCCACGTAACGACCAAAGCAATTTATTCAAAATCAAGACATCCCCTCAAAATTCAACAAACCCTAAGCTCAGCTTCTTCCAAGTTCCAATATTCACAATTTCAAGCTCCAATTATTTATTCACAACCTAATACACATTCATAACACATATATATCCAATTTAATACTTAAAGCTCAAATTCAATGAAATTAAAATAGAATTATCATATCCTCACCTTACCCAAGCTTCACATAAGCAAGAGTAAACGTTTCTTTCAAGCTAATTGGATCCTAAAACATCAGAAATAAAAAAAATTCAACTTCTTACTCAATAGTTCAAGAATTGGGGGAAGAGAAGGCTGAGGTTGAAATAACAAGTTACCTATGAAATTGTTCCAATAGAAACGTATAGCTCAACGCGGCAAACGCGTGGCTGCAAACAGTGCGGCGATCAGAGCTCGGATGAAAAAGTTACGGGAGTTAGAAATTTACGTAAGGGTTACGGGAGTGTTTTGTTCTTCTTCTCCCTGGGAAGCTTTCAACTTCATTTTGTTGAAATGAAGGAGAAAGCAATGCTTGGGTTCATTTAATAGGTCGGTCCAGTTGGATCGACGTCCCAGTTTGGACCCAGTTCAACCAGTTCGGCCTATTCGGTCCAATCTTGGATCGATTTCTTCGAAATTAATGTCAAAATTCTCATTTCGATGAGCTCTATCCTAATTTGATATAATATTCTCATTTCTAATCTTCTTTATTAAAAACTAATTTATTGACTAATTACTTACTTATTTAACCGGGGTTTACATTTATGGCCTTAGCCTTTGAGGTGTGGTCGTCGTCATCATCTTTGTTTCCCGGATTTCTCTACTCTTCCTCCTTACTTCAACTGTTTTGCTTCTGATTTAATAAACCGGCCATTCACTGATTTTCTGCTCTCAGTGACTCATTGATAGCCAATAGTTCAGCCTTACTTGAAAGAGAGGGTGGATTGTTTTGCTCTTCTACCATTGATTAAAACCAGCAAAAGAGGGTAGGTAATCAGATAGAAAAAATGATAGTGGGGTTAAGTAAATTCGGCCCTACGGTGTGCACCAAATGTTCCTGCGCGGTAAGCCTTGTAGAGGTATAGCTTGTCCTGTTCAGGGATTGAGCTCTCCTTTGCCTGAAGTGGAAGAGGTATACGTCGGCTTTAAGAGAAACGGCGGCAGCAGACACCTGCAAAGGCACTCCGATGCTCAAGTTAGTAAGAGTATGAGTGAATATAATGTTACTCAGAGTGAGTAGCGTATCTTTTATATTGTTAGAGTTTGGTATTTATAGAGTGTAATCTTTTGTAGAGAGGTTGAGATATTTGTCTGATCTTTTGGTAACCACCTTTATTTATTTTTGAATGTGTTGTTATCAGCGAGATTCTCTCTAACTGAAGATAAGCTACATTTGTTGTTGTATTTGAATTCTGATTTATAAGTATAGTTGGACCAGATTATAACCATTGGATCACAAATTATTTTATTAACACTAGATAAATTTCTTTTGAAAATAATAGAAATAATTTAATATTGATTGGTATAACTATATAAGTAATAGAATAATTATTTTTATTAGAAACTATATTATTTGGTTGACATTAGTAACATGCGAGTAGGGCTGGAAATAAATGAGGTCTAGTCGAGCGAGCTCAATTCGGTAATGAGGTTATAAGTTAGGTTCGTAAGCAAGTTTAAATTTGGTTTGAGTTCATATATTATTATAATAGATATATTATTATAATAGGGACACGTATAAAATTTT
>NC_029788.2:117520958-117523959 GCF_000816755.2 Arachis ipaensis
ACCCGTCCCCGCCCCGTATCCGTGACGGGTAGCGGATACCCGATATCCGCCGGATATCCATTCCCCGCGGATATCCCCGCGGATCTTCCATTTAAAAAAATTAAAAATTTCAAAGAACTCAGATTTCAGAAACAATGCACATTAACAATACATCATTCATAACAATGGGGATTAACAATTTTGATTTCAGAACAATTTTAAAGAACCCATATTTGTACAATGCAGATTTTATAACAATGAAGATTAACAATACAGATTTTAGAACAATTTAAAAAATCCCAGATCTATATAATGCAGATTTTATAACAATACAAATTAACACTAGATTTCAAAAAATAATTAAAATACCCAGATCTGTAGATGACGAGACAGTTGCAATCAGCAGCGGTGAGAAGCAGAGCCAGAGACGGAATAGATGGCGACAAAATCGGCGATGCGCAGATGGCGATGCGCAGATGGCGACATGCAAATCTGTGGTGGAGATGGAGACAGGCAGATCTGTGGCGTTGATGATATCTAACGAGGAGGAGGAAGGATGGCGGGCGAGGAGGAGCTCTGACGAAAAAAGGAAAAAAAGAAAGACAAAACTTGATGAGAAAAGGGGAAAAAAGAAGGGGGAAGGTGAGGTGACCTCGCCGAAGGGGGAGAAGCTCGCGGTGAGTCTGGGAAGTGAGCAACGGAGGGGGCGGCAGTGGTGAAGAGAGGATCTGAGAGACTGAGACTGAGGCTCGGGCAGAGAGACTCAGAGAGTGAGTGAAATGGAAAATGAAAATGGGGTATTAGAAGAATATATAGATCCTTGACTTTTTGTTTTGTGGACAATTAAGTCCTTAACGATTTGAAAATATATTTAATTAAGTCTATGATTTTTTTAAAGTTTAGACATAATGATCCTTCATATTTACTTGGATCTATTAGATCTAATAAAAAAAATCAAACATAACTCCCGTTGTACTGACCTCGTTGATTCAAATGCACACATAAAAATTTTTTTAAAATGGAATAAATTAAATCCAGAAATTGATATGTCCAAATTTTAAAGAGATTAATAACTTAAATGTATTTTAAATTTTGAGGGACTTAAATATTGACAGACCAAAAAATCAGAAATCGATTTATTTTTTTCTTTTAAATTATTGAAGTGTGAACCGAAATTCTTATGAGTCTTAAGGTTGATTTATTTCAACTTACTTCTACTCCGCTTTCTAAGTGACAAAATTACCAGGGATTATAGATTAGGTGAATTTTCACAGAAAAGAAAATTAATTGATTTTTAAAAGAAAATTTAAAAATAAAAGTAATTTTATGTTTAAATATTTAATATAAAAATATTTTTTATTTAACAATTATATTTAGATAGAATAATATAAAAATATTTTTTATTTATTATGTTAAATTTTTTTAAATAAAAAATTAAAAATATAAATAATAACTTCTAAAAAAAATTATTTTTGAATTTTTTTAATATATTCTATTAACTTAATGACAACTAAACAAATTCTATAAATCATACAAGAAATTAAGAGAAATGTATGAACAGAATTTAAATTGGATTTGAACTCATATAAAAAATAATATACAATTAATAATTTTTTATAAATTAAAATTTCTATCAATTATACTGTGTTTTGAGTCCGTTCATGAGTTTGAGCGAATCATATTTTAAGTTTTGATGAGTTAAACTAGCTATGTTAATAAATTCAATTGTTTATGAATTGAGGTGAAAACAAAAAAAATTTGTGAGTCTTAAGCTTGATTTGTTTCAACTTAATTCTATCCTCTTTGTAGATGTCAAAATTACGTAAGATACAAGTCATACGAGAAAAAAATACGTGTGCTCTATATATCCTTTTTGACTTTTGAGAGCAATATCCTCCTTCTATTATGTTCAAATGGAATCAATTTCAGTCAGTTACATTAAAATATGCCATCAAAGGCTTATGACTCATTATATATAAACTAGAATGAGACTTGCGTGGTGCGTGGAACAGTAAATTAACGATAGTATATAATAAATAGGATAAAGTATTAAATTGGTCCTCTATATTTGGGTGTAATTCTGTTTTAGTCCTTAAAATTTAAAGTGTCCTATTTAAATCAAAAAAGGTTTCATTTAGCATTAATTTAGTCCCACAGTGAGGTCAAACTTAAATAATTAATGAAATATTCTACATAACAACAGTACAAGAACAAAATCGATAATCTGGAGAACAAGTACAAGCTCCAGAGGCACAAAATTAACCGTTGATGCATCAATATATTTATTTATCATTCTCTTTAGTTCTATAGAAAATATTTTATTTATATTATAAAAAAATAATAAATAAATGTATTGATGCATCAACGGTTGATTTTGTTCCTCTTGAGCTTGTACATGTTCTCCAGATTATCGATTTTGTTCTTGTACTGTTGTTATGTAGGACATTTCTTTAATTATTTAACTTTGACCTCACTGTGGGACTAAATTGATGCTAAATGAAACATTTTTGGATTCAAATAGGACACTTTAAACTTTAAGAATCAAAACAGAATTACGCCCAAACATAGAGACCAATTTAGTACTTTACCCTAGTAAATATTAAAAATTGTTATGTTTTATAGAATTAAATTATGTATAAACTAAAGTTAAATTTAAAAGGTATTTTATTTAAAATAATTTATAATACAAAAGATTTGGATATTAGAATTGTATGTACAAAATGACATTTTTATTTGGTGGTTTGATTTTTGCATTTGTTTTAGTTGATGAACTTAGTCTTCTTATGTGGCGTTCGTCCTTTTTTATTAGTTATTGTTAGAGTTGTTACTTTCTTCTTTCTGTCGTAGGTTCTTATGAAGGCATGTTCTTTATGAATTGTTGAGTTATATGCACTTTCTATTGTGTTGTTTATTCCATCTTTGCAAGTATGTTTTTCTTTCGAAGATGTGTCTTGAATTTATATGGTTTTCTTTCTCCTTAATCTCTTGATGGGTATGTGATTTTCGTCTAAATATTTGTAAC
>NC_029788.2:117524531-117542481 GCF_000816755.2 Arachis ipaensis
AGCAATTAGCATGGAGATTAAGAAATGAAATAATAACAGTAAGAGTTGTATTCAACATGTTTTATAAATAAATCAAATAGAATAATAATAAATTTATTATGTATGTCACTACAGGACACGCGCCGATTAGCGGTGGTTTAATTGCCGAATTACGGCGATTTTTGCCGGCAAAACAGGAACCGCAATGCATAAAGGCGCGGGAATCATACTTTGCGGCGGTTTCCAGCAACCGCTGCCATAACCGCCATGAATCATTAATTTTGTGGCGAACAGTTTTGCGGCGGTTAAAAACCGCCGCTATATTGTAACACCCTCACTACCAGAAGTCACGCTTCCGGCTGCGCTACTCTGATAGCAAGAAGTATTACGACTACTTTACATACTAAATATTAAAATAGGAGCCTATGACTTGACACTGTATCGCTGATTTCTTTGAAAAACCAGAAATAAATACTTTATCTTAAGGAAAAACAAACAGGCATAGATTCATATACAAGACTCCTTACATAATAATTCAATATATTGTACATATAAAACATACAATTAAAAACTGAAGGGGAAATCATTTCATGTTCTGAAAGAGAAAATGGATAACAAACATCCTTCAAAAGATTAATAAAAGCGTAAATGTAGCACTATTTCAATATAAATTCAAGTGGAATAGATTACACAAACTTTGTAAATGGAAAGATTAATTTGGCTAAGAGCAAAATTGTATTTTCTATTTTTTTTTTTAAGCATGTATGAAAACTATAATCTTGTTAGAAGAAAATCTGAGATAAAGTTTTACTCATAAAAGAAAAGATGATGCATTACAATCAAACAGGCTTAAATCACATAGAAATTTTCAGAGTATAGGATAAAAGAGTGTAAACTCAATTGAAAGCAATTTTATTAAAACTTCAATAGATGTATCGCCCAAAACAAGTTCAAATCACACCAAAAAGAGGCACTGTTCAAGTAAAACAATTCTAGTCAGGGACAACTTTGCATAAAAATAAATCGAAACTTGTTTAAAAAGGTTTAAATTAAAACAAAACTTCAATAATATACTTGAAGTCACAACTTTATAAGGATGTTCAATAATATTATTATGTGCTAAAAAGGAAACTAACTCATTTTAAGAAAGAGACTTAAATTAAAGGATTTCAATTAGGATTCATAAAGCATGTCACTCATAGAAACAAAAAGCTTAAGAAGAAATTTAACAACTTAAAAAAAGTTGATTCAAAACTTAAATTTCTTCAAAAGAATTGAAAACCTTTTCAAAAATGGTTCAAAACAAAATTCTGAAAGTATATTTGAAATAACCACCTCGCAAGTATCATTTAAGAAGATTACGATGTGCTTAAAATGATATCAACCCATGGAAGAAAGGACCTTTAAATTAAGGGAATTCAAACAAGAACTCATTGGGTATGGATTATCAAATGAGTTTCCAATTGGTCTAAAGAAATACAAAATGCGCCACGAAGACAACTCAATCAATAGAAAATTCTCAAGAAGGAACCTTTGACTAAAGAAAGACAAATAAAAGGACAAATGGTGCATTAGGTGAAAACGAATTAAAATTGACTCGGATGAGAATGAGATTCACAAGAAATGGAAAACTAAAATTAATGGTAAAAAAAAAAAAAAAAGAGTAGTTAAAAATAGAATTAAATATGACATCTAAAGAAATAAAAAGGTTAAGGAAGAAATTGGTTTATTCATGAGAATAAAGACATGAATCCAACATTATTTTTTTTTTTTTTTGTAAGAACAACAATTTGCATAAATGATATAGTATGCTAAACCAAATTCAAATAAAAATAAATTAGGTGAAGCTTACCAAACAAAACCAACTAGAAAGAGACAAAAACCTTTCTTTGAAAAATATCTAAATATATAGTCAAATCAGGATATTCGTAAAAACGGTAATAAAATTGTTAGAAAATCAAATTGTATTTAAAGTATATATACATTTCCATAAATCAATGAAGAAACAGGCGAGGTATTGAAAACGACTAGTTTTAAACTGTATAAGAAACTTTCAACGTTTATATAAAGAAGTACATATCAAATTAAAAGCGGTTGTATATTTCAAATCAAAAACGGTTTTGTTAAGATTACAGTATAACTCTTCTTAATACTTCTTCATCTGGTTCCTGAAAAGGTAAAGCTGTAGGGGGGTGAGAACCTAACCACACGATCTCACCACGGAGTTTCAAAGTTGTCATAAGAAGATATTTAATAAGAAACTGTTTTCAAGCTCAGTAATTATCATTGCCTTATGAATCTTTTAAAACCAATAGGAAATCGTTCAAATCCCTTTTCAGAGAAACAATGTTTAAAGCCAAAATCCCATTATTTTTAAATTTCTAGAACTTTAAATCATAAATAGGAAAATAATACTTAGGAATATAGTTTAGATAAAAACCTTAATTTATTTCAAATCCAATTAATTGCCTTTAATTATTTTTCAATAAAAATAATTTCTGAAATTAAAACTATAAATAAATATATATAATTTGAGATTAGTTCAAAATAGGACTTTTCAAAAGTCTTGGGTCTTACATATATCATAACTCTGTGTTTTCCTACTAGTGTTAAAACCGTTGCAAATTTTTTACAAGAATTTATTCGCGGCGGTTTAAAACCGCAGCTATTTGTTACTTTGTTTTTTAGAGACTTTATTCGTGGCGGTTTAAAACTGCCGCTATTTTGAAGAATTTTGTTTAATAATTTATTTTGATTAATTTTACAATCTTGTGTAATTTTTTTAGAATTTCATTATACTTTTTTCTCTCTAAAATTCTGCACTATGGAAAAAAAACTCATGAATATTTAACTGCGAAGCAAACTAACATATCTATTTGAATAATGTCAATAAAGTATTTTAAAAGTCACCCAAAAAGGTAAAGTACCTGGCTAATAATTAATGCATCATACTTAACATAAACTAAACATATACTGAAAGACAAAGTATCACATAAAGCCTAATCTCTATTTTCCGCCATGTCCATCCAAACAATTTATCTGTGCAGCGATGTCCGGAGACAGCTCTCCACATTGCTGTTGGACCAGATAACTCAGCACACTCTCTATTGCCTGCCTCTTCGTTTTCTCTGCTGCTAATTCATCCTACATTGCTTTCCGCATCAATTTTTCGGTTGTCACCTCTGCCTGTAGTTCAGTCAGCATTCTTTGGGCCTCTTCTACTTGAGCTCTATCCACCGGCGGCTGCGAGCTCGGACGAAAGAGTTGACTTGGTGTCGACCCGTGTCCCATCCCACGCACTCTACCCGGGTGCTCTTTACTGAGAGCTTGGGCAAAGGAATCATTTTCTGACAATATTCTTGTAGATTCATCCAACTGCTCAATCTCAGATATTTTTTCTGCAGGCATAAATAAAATTACACAATCACACTAGACTAATAGCATACTCAAGACATTTTAATAACTAAACCCAACATGTTACAGCATAAATGATTAGGTGTACTTACACCAATTTCAAATACCAGTTACTTTTAGTCGAATAAAAATAGAGCTAACAATTCATATGAGATAGAGCTAACAAATGGTTTAACAAGCTAGAACCTTACAAGAAAAGAGGGATTTTGTACATACCAGAATTGTAAACCACGAAGCTGGTCGACGATGGATCCACCGGCAACGAGAAGCACGATTCAGCTGGTAGTGGTGTCCAGAGGAGAACGGCGGCAAGGATGGGCGCGGGGAGATGTGTTTTGTGCCTCTACCCCTTGTGTGTTCGCGCGATGAAGAGTCTGAGCTACGGATCTGATTCTGAAAAGGGTCGACGGCAGGAGGGAGAGTGCTGGATGGATACCCACGAGATTCCACGGTCTCAGATTGGGCCACGGTAGAGTAGGAAAGAGTTTCACGCGCTCTACTTTCTACTTTGGCGGGTTTCTAAGATACTAGATTTTGGGTATTCTGAGGCGAGGTTGGGTTAGAAAATCGATAGACGGTTTGGGGTTAGCGGCGGGCTTGGTGAGTTCGACGCAAAAGCAAAAAGCAGGTAGATTAGGGAAGAGTTTCGCGCGCTCTGCTTTCTCCTTTGGCGGGTTTCTAAGATACTTGATTTTGGGTATTATGAGGCGCGGTTGGGTTAGAAAATCGGTAGAGAGTTTGGGGTTAGCGGCGGGCTTGGTGGGTTCGATGCAAAAGCAGCAGAAGGAAGCGTCGGAAGGCTAATTTGGAGATGAATCGCAGCAATCCACCCTTAGTTGCTGCGTTTGGTGAAACCGCAGGAGATTCGGCGTAGGGAACCACCGCGTGTGTTGTAGTGCAAGTAGTGTAAAATTTAAATATTTGTAACAATTTTTTTATAAAAATTTAATGAATAATGCATGATTATACTAATTTAGAAAAATATCTTTATTTTTAGAAAGTACTATTCTCATGTAATAAAAGCACTATTCTCTCTTCTAAAATTATTTTTAGAAAAATATCTTTATTATAATTATATTACAATTAGCATTTAATGAATAATGCATGATTATACCAATTTAGAAAAATATCTTTACTATAATTATATAAAATAATCTACTTAATATACTAAAATTGGATTTTCCCCCAACTAATGAAAGTAAGTTGTCAATTTCTCATTAATTTATTTTCTTTTCAAAATAAAGGCACTATTCTCTCTTCTAAATTTATTTTAAAAAATATCTTTATTAGAATTATATTACAATTAGCATTTAATGAATAATACATAATTATACTGATTTAAAAATATCTTAATTATAATTATATAAAAATTTAAACATAAATTTATAATTCTAATTGCTATAAATATGATACTAACATTCATAGTGGTAAATTGATATTGTAATAATTAATTTCTATAATTATTTTTGTACTACTAAAGGCTATATATAGTGTTTCTTTGTGGTTAGTGAGTCTAAATCTAAGAATCAAAGCATTTTTTTCTAATCTGTTATTCTTTTTTGATTGGGCAATTGTTTCTAAGGAGTTTTGTAGGTCAAGTTCAAGTCACATCCCCTCTAGGTTTTCTACGTTTGTCCAAAAATATTCGAAGTGGAGCATATAATGAGATCGGATTTCCTCAATTTAGGTTCAATTTTAAAAAATTCGTGTCAACCTTGAAGATGCAATTCAAAGATTGGTATTATATTTAAATTTTTTTCTCTTAAGCTTTTGTATTAAAAATAATTTTATAACATATTGTATTTTTTTCAGAAACTACCGGTCTTTTGGTGCATTAATGTAATGCCATTGAAGAGAATAAAAGTTAATTTAATTTGACAATTTTAACAAGAAGATAGTCTGAATTTGTACCGATTCTAAGTATTCGATCTTATGATGTTATTTCGGTTGGTTGTTACGAGAATGACTCTAATCTATACGTATCTAAGGATTAGAATAGATTAAATATTATTTAAATAATTTAGTTCTAATATTGGTAGTTGATTAAATTAGTTTTAGAGAAATTTAAATTGTTATCTCAATTTATCTATTATGACTATTCTTTATAGATATGTTATTTTTAAACTTTTTAATATGATTTTTTTTTAGGTTTGTTTTCTTTTTTGATATATGTATCACATTTTTTTTGTATTTCAGATTAGTAATACAATTATTAAGAGAAATATAATTCATTAATAAATTAGAATGATTAAAAGTTTAATTAAGATTAACTAACATATGTTTTGGACACAAGATTGATTTATTAAGATTAAGGCGTGAAAAAGAAAAAAGAGTCACAATACATGGTTTTGTTTTCTTGCTAATATATAAAAATACGTGAAAGAAAAAAAATTAAAATATCACCATTTAAAAAAATTGTTAATCATACATATGAAAAGAGATTGGAGAATATGCATGGATATAAAAAATAAAAAATTATTACTCGATTGTAGAATAAAAAATAATCATATATATATAAAAAAATAATTATAACAAAAAAATAATTAGCATATGTGACTTAAATTTTTATATGTACAATTAATATATATATATATATAAACAAATATTTAGAATTATTTAACAAAATTAATATATATGTATAGATAAATAAAGAAATTATTATAATTTATAAAAAGTACACAGAAGTATTTAAAATTATTTAAAATAATAAATATATTCTAAAAATAAAAAAGTTATTAACTAAACAATTGATATATATACATATAAATAAATACGAAAATTAGTATGATTTATGAATATTATTAGGCATATGATGGTATTAACGGAATAACAAAATCAAAATCAGTATAATTATTGTAGGCTAAAAAAATTATTTATAATCAACAAATCAAAAAATAATTAATATATGTGACTTAATATATGTACTTAAATAAGGAAAGATTTAAAATTATTTAAACAAAATAAATAAATATATCCTACGAATAAAAAAATCATTGACTAATCGATTAATATATACTGGTAGTATAAATAAAAAACCATTAAATAAAAAAGAAATAGTATGTTTTCAATTTTGGGAATAAAACGTAAATAATTATAATCTAATAATTTGTTTAATTATTAATATTTATAATTGTTATTTTAAATCATAAATTTAGAGAAAAAAAAGTAGATTAACAAAAACGATTAATAACTATATTAGAGTTGATACACATAACACTAAATTAAGAAAAAATAAACGCAATTACTACAATTTAAATTAATTTTAATAAAATAATTTATAATTATAATTTCAAACTTATCATGTGCATAATACGAATTATTGAACAATTTATTATCATGTACATGGCACGAATTATTAAACAATTTCTCATGTATTTTTTTTCCAAAATAAAAATATTATTTTTACTTATAATTATTATTCTTTACCAACTCTTTCATTTAAACACTAATATTATTTATTAATATTTTTTTATTTTTACTCCTCACATTTATTAAAAATTCCTTTTCAATAATTTAGGTATTAATCGTTGTTATTTCATTAACTTATTTTAGGTATTTACTTATTAAAATTTTAGGTATTAATTATACCTCAATTACGGTATTAAGACTTTGAACATAAATCTTTATTCTATTTTTTTTCTATACCTAATGATTATTGACTACGATTCTATTAATAGTATCACCTATAGTAGATTATACGAAGAGAAAGTATGAAAAATAAAGACAAGACTTATAAGGCTATAAAAAGTTCCATTCAAGTTTGGCAAGAGTAAGACGATTTACATAGAAATAGTTCTAATAGATGATAAGATTAATTGATTCATTTACTAAATTTTTTCAAGTAATGCTAAGTTCAATTTATAAATAGAGTTTAATTTTTATGTACTGACAGTGTAAAACGTTTTACATAGTCGTGTAATCACATTCGTTTTTTTGAATGACCATTCACGCGGTCAATGTGAAATGTATTTATTTTTATTGATGTGTCATTACATAGTTGGATACACGTGTAAAACTACTTTACACTGTCAGTGCATCAAAATTAAATTCTTATAAATATTTGTAGTTCATATTTTAAGTTAATTTTATAAGTACACCATTTTACAAGTCAAAGACAATTCTTTTTAATAGTTTTGTAAATGCTAATAGCTTTTATATTTAATTTATTTTGCAATACGATAAAATTCATTGTTTAATCAAGTAAAAGACAATTCTTTTTAATAGCTTTGTAAATGCTAATAGCTTTTATATTTAATTTGTTTTGCAATACGATAAAATTCATTATTCAATCAAGAATTATTTGACAAAAATATTTGAGAATGAATTGGTAGAAAGGAAAGTCTATGTCTTCTCGAATTTTGAAATCGAGAAATCAAGCGGAATATATCTTCTGACTGTATACACATGCAAAATATCTTTTAAGATAGAGTCAGGTATAGTACATTTGGTCGATGATCGTAAAATTCTGGATAATCATTTTAATTTGCTTGCTCATGCTGATATATTGAAACAAACAAATGAACGATTCTACTTATTTGGTACGTAATTAATTTATATTAACCCACACAAAATTATTTTCCTTTTGCTTTTAAGTTTTGCCAAAAAATTGTATAATAGCATCATTTTATCGATAACAAAAATTTTAACAGTTTATTTATGAAAATATTTGAAATTGTATTGTGACTTTTTTTAAAGGTATATCCTTTTATTAATATACTATTGTTAGTTTTGTCGTTTAATATAAAATAAATCAGTAAATTCTTTTTATTTTATACACGTTCGAAGTTATAATTTCTTATATTATTCACTCATTTGTCCTTAATTTGGTACTTTTAATTCAATTTTTTTGTTCAATTAAATGTTATTAGATTCTTGACTAGAAAAGAAAAACTCACATCATAGTCAAAAATAGAGAGAAGTGACCAGTACATTGTGATTGATCTTCATGATTTACAGTATGTAAAATTTTAATATGAATATTTCTTTAGGTTATAATTATGTGTTGTGGTACAAATTTTTTTTCTTTATATATTACTACTTACTCCCTTAATTATCGGCTTCTCGCTTTTATTCAAAAATGAGAAAAAAAATAAGATGTACACTATGAGATCAATTTACAATCCAATTACTTGATCATCTATGTGATCACCAAGCAACCAAATACATAATTTATTCTCTAATTTATAAAATTTAACAAAGACATTGGTAAACATATTTGTTTCGCATTTATTTATATATTTTATTTATTTATGTTATATTTGTAATTATATTATATCTATTTTTATCAATATATGTTTTTTTAAAAAATATCGTTAGTGTTAGCACATGGTGTTTATATTAAAAAAAATAAATAAATTATGATTTTTTTTGTTGTTTATAGTATTTTTCAATTTGATAGGTAATGACTAATTCGTCGCATATTTAAATTCCAGTTAAGGATCTACCGTTAGTTAATAAATTATTGTATGCACAAAATCAAATTCAAACCCCATCAGTTGGTTAAGCAAACGAGTGAGTTAATTACTCAATCCACGTAAGTTGATTAAATTATATATGACTCTCTTTAATTTTCAAATTATGACTCTCAAAAATTTAATTAGTATTAAATATGCCATTAAAAGCCATATGAGTATATCAGTTATTATCAAATGAATGAAAATGGTCAACTCCATTAAATTGAATATCATTTATTCTGAATAAAATGTGATAAATATTTAATTAATAAGAAAAGTATTTTTGCATGTAAAAAAATTCAACTGAACACATTAATAATCAAGTGAATCAAAATGACCAATTTCACTAAACTGAATGTAAATAAGAACACATTTCCATTCCTATGCCCTAATTACGCAAAAAAAAAAAAAAAAAAAGAAATCAGAATAAGTCGATCTACTAAACGAAGCAACTCAATCCAGTAAACCTAAAATGCAACTAGGAGAAACGCGAGATTGCGAGATTTTAAATAAACAGTAATTTTTCTCATACCTTTCACAGTCTCTATTCTTGTTTTTGTTTATTTTTCTTCTTTCTTTCGATAAATCTTCTCGCGATTCCTGAGTAGAAGCAGTTTTTGCAAAGAAAACGATCGAACTTTGAGAGATTTTGAGAGAGATTCGAAGTTCTCCAGTAGCAGTTTCAAGGTTGAAGAAGGAACAATTTTTTCATAATGAAGCGCGAATAAATGTTAACGCTTTGGGGGGGGGTTGGGGCACATGTAATACACGCTCATTTAATGGTATTGGACTAGTTTGGATACAAAATTATATGGATGTGTAGTAACATGACTGTTTTATGTATATACATTTATTATTACATGTTTATTACATCTAAAATTATTTATTTATTTCAATAATAATTAAAGAATATAAAATAAGAAATGGATTATGTTAAAAAATAAATAAATTATGACTTTTTGTTGTTTACGGTATTTTTCAACCTCAATGACTAATTCGTCGCGGATCTAAGCTCCAGTTAAGGGTCTGTTGCTAATCAATAGGGCTGCATTTGTTTACAGAGACAGGACACACTGAGACAGTGACGACACAGAGACACAAAATCGTATTTAACAGAGGAGACATGGATAGAGACAATATGTCCAGAACACTGAATTAGTGTATTTTGTGTCTATCATGACAGGAAGGACACAGAGACACTAACAAGGGACACAACTTATTTTTTATTTTTTCTTTCATTATTCTTTTTAATTTTTTATTAGCGCAAAACACTTCAATAAACCTAATGCACATCAATATTATCTGAATGTCCCAAACCAAAAAATGCAACGTCAAAGTCCCAAAGCACATTTTTATATAAATCGAATTTAAATTTAATAAAACACGTAGTAAATCGAATTCAATAGATTCGAATTAAGTGAAATAAAAATCGAATTAAGTGGACTGGTTAAGATGCTAATAAATCGAAGGAATTGACTTCGATTTACATGTTTGCTTCGTCTACCATCATTCGAATCTGATGGATTCGATTTGCATCGATTTTGGCTATAAAATTTTTAAATAATGTATTAAATTAGTTTTTAAAAGATAATTTTTAAATAAATTTTTAGCATTTAAAAAGTTATTATTATTATTATTATTATTATTATTATTATTATTATTATATATGTTCAATTTTTTATTTATTTTGTCTAAAAAGGGTCAAAAATTCATACATAATAATCTTATAAATTATTTTTCAAAACAAAAACTTTATAGCCAAAATCTATGCAAATTGAATCCATTAGATTCGAATTATGGGAGACGAAGCAAACATGTAAATCGAAGCCAATTCATTCGATTTATTAGCATCTTAACCATGCACTTAATTCGAATCCACTTGATTCGATTTTCATTCAATAACGTTTTTTACCTAATTCGAATCTATTGAATTCGATTTACTACGTGTTTCATTAAATCGAATTTAATCAATTCAATTTATATAAAAACGTGCTTTGGGACTTTAAGGTTGCATTTTTTGGTTTGGGATATTCAGCTAATATTGATGTGTATTTGATTTATTGAGGTGTTTTGCCTTTTTTATTATTATATTTTTCGTTCCAAAATTTTTTGAATGAAAAAATAAAATGAGAATAAATTAAATTTTCATAATTTATTCTAATTTATCACCAAATAGCATATAAGAACACAAAATTTTGTCTCTGTCCTTTATGTATTGTTTTCAGTGTCTTGTCTTGTCCTATTCTCAAAAATAAACGTAGCCTAGATTATTGCATGCATAAGACGACATTCAAATCCTTCATCACTTACTTAAGACCATCTCCAGTAGGGAACTCATCTCAGTCCCTATTTATGGCCCATCTGTCATAAAAAGTAACTCTACATCAGCTTTTGCGTCATAAACGGTAAATAGGAACTCAAAGCATCTCTCTCTTCTCCATTAGGAAGAACTAACTTTAGTCCCTGTTGTGGTCCCACTTAATTAATTAATTAAAATACTTAAAATTAATATAATTGATTTTTTTAATAATATTATTTAAATTTATAAATTTAAAAATAATTCACTATTAAAAGATATTAATATTAAATAAATTCATATATAATAATAATACACAATATATAATTATTTAATATAATTTTTATTATAATTATTACTAATTTAATTATTATTTTATTATTTAATATAATTATTTAATTATTTCAGATTTTATATTATTATTTTTTTAAAATAATTTGTCAAATGGCAAGTTATTATTAGTTAACTTGAGTCCCTGTTTAGAGGGATTCTCTCACCTTGAGACCCGTGCAGGAACTCATTCCTTCTCTCCTCCAATGGTTAGAGTTCCTATATGTCAGAAAAAAATGAAAGAGGAACTCACCATTGTAGATGCTTTAAGCGAACGAGTGAGCTAATCACTTAATCAATCTAAATTGGTTAAATTATATATGACTCTCTTTAATTTTCAAATGATGACTCTCAAACATTTAATTAGTATTAAATATGCCATTAAAGGCATATGAGTATGACTTACTTTATATATATATATACATATACAAGATGTTTCATGTACCTAAGTGATTGAATACTGATAAGATGAAGGCTTTTACTTTTGTTCTTATCATTCTTTTTATTTTCTCCATTGGTATCGGTATATTTTAGTTATTCATTAACAAGATTTCATTATTTGTATCTTCTTACTTCTTATGTGCATGTTTGTTTTCTTTTTTGAAAACAATGTTATTTTACGTTTAATTTTTCTATATTTGTTAAAATTGCTAAAAATGAATTTATGTAAAAGATTCTATTTTATATAAATTTTTTTAACAGAAAAATTAATAATGATTATTTTTTATCTATAAATTTATATGCACAGGTAAAAAGTTTTTCTTTTCAAAAAAAAAATAACAAATAGATACTACTCAGCGTCGGTTTGATTTGGTTTATATTTATATTTTCAATTTCTAGCATTTCATATAAAAAAAGGTAAGAAATAAAATTTTAACTTTTTATTTTATCTTAAAAAAAATCCTAATAAACTAAAAATTATTATAAATAAAAAAGAAAACTATTTCTCAAACCAAATAAACTCTAAAAATATTTTTGATTTGTATTTTTGTTTTCTGTTCTTAAGATTTTATGAAAAAAAAATAAAAACAATAAAATCTTAATTTTTTTTTTCATATTTTGTTTTCTTTTTTTTTCTATAGAATTTTGAAACAGAAAATATTAAAAATAAAAACGCAAATTATATACATTCTTTAAGCATAGTTGAAATTTTACATCACAAGTACTAATGGTTTTATATGTTTGATGTGTAAATGTATAGGCAATGAAAGATTATTAAAAGTATCAGAGGCAAGATTGTGTTATGCCGAGACTGAAGGACAGTGTAATCCAACAACAAATAACGAATGCAACAGGGACTGTAAGAGAATATATGGAGACCATGCAACTGGTCATTGCGATATTACAAGAGATTGTGTTTGCCGTTTCCCATGTTAAATTTGTAGTCCTAAATTTACAACATTGTCCCTTTTGAATAAATAATTAAATAATGAGACTACAACATATTTATAATATACAATTTTATTCCGTCCATAATAGAGAGAAAACTGTGAGGGTGTTAGTAGTAGGAGTGTCCGCGAATCGGATTGGATCGGATATGGCCAAAAATTGGATCCGATCCGCATAATTTTCATCGAATCGGATCAGATATGATATTCGCGCTTTTTAATGCCGGATTCGATTCGATCCGATCCGCAAATGTGCGGATCGGATATCGGATATATTTGCATAATTAAACCTTCTCTTTTTAATCATATTTCTATATAAAAAATTCAATAAAAATATTTCTTTCACACTTTTAAACTTATTCCATGAATATCCCTAGTTAGTAGGGTCAAATTCATCATGTCAATCTATTTATCTGGCTTAAATAAGCGAATTTTTAGTTTGTCATATATTAGACCACAAAACCTTTTTTAAACATATAATAATTTGGTCAGTATTTTTTGTAAGAACCGGAATTTTCACGTAAAATTGCTTTAATAAAATGATAATGTTAACTGCTTGGAATCGGTTCGAAAAATTAGACATCTTAATTTGAAAATAAAAAAGTGAAATTTGAATTCAATAGATTTTTTGAGTGGAAAAATGTATCTTTTTCGAAAAGTTTTTGTAAAAACGCGTACCGACACTAAGACCGGCAGTATCGCCTCTAGTCTGTCCAGTACCGCATATTGAGAAAAATAAGATTTTAAAAATTGAATTTATTGTTTTGAAAGGCAAAAATAATTTAGAATCCAAAAACCGAGTGTAAATCTTAAAAAGTTTTGGCCCACTAGCTAAAAACGCTAACGGATTGGACCGAATTCAAACTGGACCCAAGGTCCAACATATATAAGGCTATTTAACGAGCATTCAGCTCATTTCTCCCCCAAGAAAGAGTGAGGGTTCGAGCATGAGAGAAGAAGAGAGGGTACTATTCACCTTTTTCTTCGTTTGGCTATATCTTGAGTTACGCAGCTCCGATTGACGATTCGTTTGTAGCCACGCGAAGCTCTCACCGATTCCGTCATTTCTAACTAAGTTTTGTTGGTAAGAAACTCTTTCTTTAGCTCCAGTTTTTTGTCCTAGCTCAAAACTAAAAAATGGCTTTGGATTTTTGAGTTTCTTTGTATTTTTGTTGTTTAGGGGTGATCTAGCATTGGTATATTGTTGGGTTTTACCCTTAATGTTGTTGGGTAAGGTAAGGTTTTACTAACTCCTTGTGTTTCATTATTTTTGTGAACCCTAGGTTTGATATTTGTATGTTATGTGATGTTAGATTGAGTTTTGGTGTTTGTTGGAGTTGGTTTGAGGATTTGGATCGAGTTTGGTGGCTTCGTTTTGGTGTTTAGTACATTTTGGGAATTGGTCAAGGTATCGTTTCAGTTTTCTTTATGTAATATGTAATATTTTTGGAAACTTAGGCTAGTGGACCTTAGGATAGGATTGAATTGGTTGTTGAAATTTATTGGATTGATGATGTATGATGATTTTAATGAATTATAATGGAATTATTGATGTTGGATAATGAATGTAGATGATGAAATGAGTATTGATTGCGTAGATGATACTTGTGATATAATGATTGTGATGTGATGATGTTGTAAATTGATGAAGGATGTATATGGGGAATTAGATTGCGTGAATTATTGGTATGAAAGTATTGAATTGGAATTATAGATTTGTGTTGAATTATGGAGGAAGGGTTGAGTGAATTAAGTGTGGAAGTGATGAAAGTACAATGGATAGTAAAGTGTAGTGTGTGGTAGTGTTTTTTGATGGATTTGGTAGGTTTTGATTTGGTTTGGTTGTGAATTTTGGAAGTTTTGAGAACCTAGTAAATTTTTGGTAAATTTTGACGGATCATAACTTGAGCCTCAGTTTTAAGTTTGATTGAAATTTATCTTAAATTAAAGTTTATCTAAAGATCTTTAAATTGATATAAAGTTTGATGAAAACGGATTTCTGTAGAGGAAGTTATGAACATTTAAAATTTAGTGTTTAAAACTGATTTCTGCAATTTTACAAAATTCTGTAAGTCTGGAGGGGTATGCGTACGAGAACCCCCCATATGCGAGCATACCATTTTGTTTGGAACCTATGTGTATGCGAACTCTTGTATGTGTATGCGAGATGGGAAAATTTTACGTATGCGTACGCATACATTGGGCATGCATATGCATACATCCTATTTTGCTAAACAATGATTTTTCTTCACTTTTAAGGGTTCTCTAACTTTTCAAACTTCCATAACTCCTCTTTAATACTTGTGGTTAATAATTAGGCCTAAGACTAGTATAGATGGGTTTATGTTTGATATTTAATGGACTTATATACGGGTTTTAGAAGCCAGTGACTTAGACTTGGCATGTCAGTTGGGTGGTTCATCTTGTGAACTAAGGGGGAGTCGGGTTGATGATGAATTTGAGATGTTGATGATGAATTTGAGATGTTGGTGATGAACTTGAGATATTGACATTGGATGATGAGATTGGAATGAATATAAAAGGAATTGTGCTATGAGCTGTGTTGTATTACTGAACTGTAATGATTGGTAAGTCGCTGTGCGCCTTGAGCAAGGACTATGGTAGTCTCCTGCTTGTCGAGGTAGCGGTGCCGGCGTAGGGATCGAGGCAGTCTCTCACCTACGTTGAGATGTGAGGACTGTGGCAGTCTCCTGCTCACATAACCTTTCTACCGCCGGAGTGAACTCGGGCACTATAACCTGAAGAGTGTGTCGGGCACTATAACTCACGGGGCGTAAGATAAAGTGCTGGGTACTAGAAAGAGTGAGCAGGGCACTATAACCCTAGTCGTGGCAGAAAGGCGACATCCCGGGAATATGTCGGGTTGGCATTTTGAATTGACAAGTGATATCACCAGTCAAATAGGATAGAAATTCATCATATGTATCTTCTATATGTTTGCTTGCTTTGATTACTTGAGTTATGCCTTTTTGAATAACATGCCTAAATGCTAGTTGAATTACCTGCTGTATATGTATATTACTTGTGTTTTTCTTGGTTGCATTAAATGTGTTTTACTGGCGTTAAGGAGGATCGGGAGGCGATGGCGATGGGATCGCACGGAGGTTAGATTGGTGAAGGCTGTGGGATACAGCAGTGTGACTAGTTTTAGTTAGAAATCTCCTAAGTTTAGATAACCCTTTTTATGGTTTATGGTTTGATTTATTTATTTTCATTAAGCTTGAATATCTGTATCGGTGTGAAGTTCTAGGATTGCCTTTGGCGTCCCAGAACTTTACATCTTATATATTAGGCACTGTTACCATACTGAGAACCTCATGTTCTCATACCATATATTGTTGTTGCTTTTCAGATGCAAGTCGCAACCCACTTAGGTGAGTTTGCGAATATGGTGACAGGACGGAGGATGGTCTTTCTTATGCTTTATTTTACTTTACTTATGTTGTAGTATTCTCTCATCTTTCTATTTTAGACTTTATGGCCTTAGAGGCTTGATTTGAGAGATAAGTTGTATAAGCTGTTTTAAACTTCCAAAACTCTTTTGTATTTTAGTTTGACTAGCCTGCCTAAACTCTGCAGGCTCTGACAAGCCCTCTTTTTGGTACATCATACTTATATATACATATCTTGTTAATTTAATTGTTACCTTGTGTATCCTGGAGCTATCTACATTTTATATGTATTATATCTTGTTCTGTTCATACTTACGCGTTTAGTTACAGAGTGTGAACGCTTCGCATTTTGTAATTCCGCTTTATGCGACTTTGAGCTTTTGTTCCTTCATCGGACTTCTAGTTATATAAATTCTTAGATATATATTATATATTATAAACTTTAGAACTGTCGTGGCACTTTGCTATCCTTTGCTTTGCGGCTAGAGGTAAGGCTTAGACTAACGGGGTGTTACATTTATGGTATCAGAACAGCTCCTCCTCGTGAGCTTGAGGGATGGACCGATTGTGCTTCGTCACACTCTTTGGATCATTTTTCTTCCATGTTATTTAGGTTATCTGTTTGATATACATAACATGTTTGTTTGTGAGTGCCTTTGGGGATAATTGAAGCACTGGGTCTGAGATATTGAGACTGATCACCTCGATATCGATTGTTTGGTGTGAAAAAGCAACCCGAATGGCAACTCACGGACGAGATCAATCACGTTCATGGAGAGATAGTGAGGATGACTAGCCTAGCCAATGCGTTTTAAGCTCAACATGTTCTAGAAAACCAGTTTGTAGAGTTTGCGGCATATCAATTGATGGGTGAATCTCAACACTGGTGGCAGGGGAAGTGTCAACTGATGCAGCTACAGAATGAGGATGTATCATTAGAAGGACCGACTGATATTTTTGCAGTTTTTAATTAAGATTTTCAATTCCTAACCGGTATGGCCTCTTGAGCCTTGTTGAAAAAGTTTTAAAGTTTAGGATGATTTAATTTTGAAGTTTAGTTTGGAACTTTTGGTTTAAATAATTTGGTTTTGAAATTAGATCAAAACTCTTGGTTTGAATGATATGTTTTAAAGGAAAAGTGAGTCCAATGATTTTGTTAAGTTGTGAAATTAGTTTATAATTTAATTTATCGAGAATAATTTTGATTGATTTAAGAATAAATAATTTTTGAGTCTTTTAAAAAAGTTTTGACATTGAAAAATTTTAGATTGAACTTGTTTTGAAAGCTTTATAAAATGTTACAAAAGTGGTATTTGGTTTAAAGAAAAATTCGAATTCTTAATGGCAACTAATCAAAGTGATGCAGCGGAAGGTGCAAGGGAAAGATACGTCACGCGATTCGAATTTTAGGGACAAAATTCCTAATTAGGTGGGGAGAATGTAAGAACCAGAATTTTCACGTAAAACCGCTTTAATAAAATAATAATTTTAACTGCTCGAAATCGGTTTGAAAAATTAGACATCTTAATTTAAAAATAAAAAGGTAAAATTTGAATTCAATAAATTTTTTTGTGTGAAAAAAATATTTTTAGTAATTCAACAACATACTTTTAGTTTATATTTTTAAATATTAATGGCTAACTGCTGGCCAAAAATAATAAATTTTGTTGGTTGTTT
>NC_029788.2:117542683-117544987 GCF_000816755.2 Arachis ipaensis
ATATGAGTATGATTTACTATATATCAAAGTTTTAAAAACCGGTTCGAATCAATTGGTCAAAATTATGAACCAACGAGAAAAGCTATTCGTTTCAAAAATATAATTGTTTATTTTAAAAATCGTAATTGAACTACTGAATTGGTCAAAAATTGGCCAGCCAATCGAACTGAATCAGAACCCAATTGATTTTCACGTTTTGAAGAAAACGACGCCGTTTCATTTATTAATTAAAAAAAAAGAGTAACCCTAATCTAAGCTTAGCACTCACTTAGTACTCCTTTTTCTTCCTTTGACTCTCGGTATTGAGCTCTTCCCTCACTCCCTCACTTGCTCCGTCCAGCCATTTCTGTGTCACTGCAGACGTTGTAACTGTTCGAAGCCGTCGTCCCACTACAACTCGTCTCGAATCCTTCCTCCATCGCACAGTCACTGTCTCACCGTATGGGCTCTGTTCCACCGTGCTCTAATCTTTCTCTATTCCAGTTCTGTCACGCTCTACCCTCCTCTGATCTAGTTCTGCCGTGCACCACCCTCTTCCCCTTGGCTCTAGTTTTGCGGCGGTCTGAGCCACCTCTTCTCCAATTTAGTCGCGTCCAGCCTTCCATTGTGCTCCTTGTCTTTTATACTTTAGAAGATATTTTTTATTGTAATTATTGTTTTAATTGGTTTTAGAACTGTTAATATGTGATTTTTCATTTTTCTTTTTCAATTATTGTTGTCATTAGTTATTACTGTGATTTAGGATTGTCGTTGATGTTCTTAAATCTTGATTCTGATATGCCGTGGTTCTATTGTCTCTAATTTCTTTTTTTGGTTTGGTTCTGTTGTTAATTTTTTTTGTATCATTGTATCTATCTTAAAATTAATTAGTTGCTGTAATATTGTTATTGAATTGCTGATAATTTTTAGGTATGGATGAGAGCATCAACTAAAAAATATTTAGAGATAATATTATTTATTATTTTATTATAAAATAATTTTTTGGTTGAACCACAAATAAATTGGTTAAATCAATAACTCAGCAAATTAAAAATTAGACCGATTCGATAGTCGGTTCGATTTTTAAAACCTTGCTATATATACATCGACATAGATAAGATGTTTCATGCACCAAATTAAAGTGTCCAAACCTGAAGATTGACTACTGATAAGATGAAGGCTTTTCCTTATGTTCTGATCATTGTCCTTATTTTCTCCGTTGGAATCGGTATGTTTTAGTTATTCATTACAAGATTTAATTATTTATATGATTATATCTTCTTATGTGCATGTTTGTTTTCATTTTTTGTTTTAAAAAAAAATGTAATTTTACGTTTAATCTTTTTATATTGATAAAAATGCTAAAAATGAATTTATTTAAAAGATACTTATATTTCATTTAGATTTTTTTTAAAAGAAAAAATTAATAATCATTATTTTTTATTTTATAAATTCATACTATATATACATATAAAAAGTTTTTTTTTTCAAAAAAATAACAAAGAGATATAACCTAAAGGTGGTTTTGGTTTTAGTATTTCATAGAGAAAAAAGATAAGAAATAAAAGCTAACGATTAAAAACAAAATTTTATTATTTTCAATTTTTCTTAAATAAAATCCTGAAACTAACAATATTATAAAAAATAGAAAATATTTTTTCAAATCAAATAATTAAACACTAAGGATACTTTTGATTTGTATTTTTGTTTTTAATATTCTCTCTTTTAAAGATTATTTTATGATGAAATAAGAGAAAATAACCAAAATAATAAAATCTTACTTTTGTACTTTTTTTTTACAAAATTTTAAAAATAGAAAATAAAAAACTCAAATCAAACATATTCTTTAACCATAGTTAAATTTTTACATCAAAGTACTAATGGTTTTATATGGTTGATGTGTAAATATGCATAGACAATGAAAGGTTGTTGAAAGTATCAGAGGCAAAAGAGTGTCAACAAACACTGAGTGAAGGAGGCTGTATAGAAAACACATGCAACAGCGACTGCAGGAGAGTACATGGAGGGCGAGCATCTGGTCATTGCAACGCAATAGAAGATTGTATTTGTTTTTTCCCATGTTAGTCTTATTTTTACAACATTGTCCCTTTTCAATAAATATTTAAATAATGGGACTATGAAAAACTTATAATATAGAGTGCACTCAGTGCAGGAATGGATCTACACGTAGAGGTGTGGGCCCATTACAAAACTTATAATATGTGTGTGTGCAAATTTGTATAATGCTTTTATTATCATAATGTGTTTGTCTCATTTTAAAAAAAAATTATTTATGTGTGAAAAAATTTTATTATTTAATACCAA
>NC_029788.2:117545242-117557354 GCF_000816755.2 Arachis ipaensis
TATCTTTATTTTATTGTTTTATTTAATTTAGTTATTTTTTTTGGTGACTTTATTTAATTTAGTTATGATCTTACACTCTTACATATAATAATTGTCTTTATCGAAAAAAACTCTATCCCAAATATTATAGTGTGTTAACCTTTCAATTAAATGCCGAGAAATTATTGAATAATTATTTAACAGACAGAGAGACATAATCTACACGTTAACGAGTTATAACTCAAATAACATAATCTTTATATACCTATTTAAAAGTTGTAAGTTCAAATTTTACTCTTATCTTTAAAAAAGAATGACATAATTTATACCTACGAATAAAAAAAAATTACAATTGTCTCGTTTGAATTTTTATTTTTATTTTTTTGTATTTTTTACATAATTATAATAAAGAATCAAAGTTTATTAATTTATTTTAAATTTTAAATATTTAAATATATTTATGTTATTTTTTTTATTATTTTTATTTTTACTATTAAAATTTGTTGGATCAATCCTTAATAAGGATGAGACCATAATTCGTAGAAAGGATGTGGAGGTATGAGAAATCAATTTTTTTTGAAATAAAATTAAAAAAATTAATATTTCCTCGAATCCAAAATTGGAGTTTTATTTTTTAGGATACGATTTTTTTTTTTTGGGTAATTAGGGGGAGTTTGCCGTCCCTCCGATGAATTATATGGTGGGTTTCGATGATAAAAGTATGGCTGTTGGAGAGTAGATGCAAAGTACACTATTGGTTTTCATTTTTAAGGTTGACATTTTCGCTACGATGTCAAGAAATCCACTGTTATCCATTCAATATGATGGTGAAAAGTGTATGACGAAGAGGGTTCTATAGTTTTTAGATCGGGACAACCGATATTCACCTACATGACACCGGAGGTTGACAGTTTAACAGCTTTGAAGAATTTGATATTGCATTCCGTTGGACAGCAAGAGGAAAAAATGGTTAAAAAAATTTACTACAGATATCCGATTGAAGTAGATGACAATTTGTTTTATAAAAGGTATATTACACTCGTATTGTGTTTGTTACTATTATGTTTATGAGATTACGATAGTGAGAAATACGTTTGTTGTCTTGAATTACGTATCGTTTGCGCGATGACGAGGACGTACGGCTCATACGGTCGTGGCATAACCGACGGACAAATATCCATCTGCTGGAATTATTCGTGTATCTCGTTGAGGTGGGTGGCCAAGGATCATTTGCAGATACGGTCGATAATAGTCCATTGAGTGGAGCTGTTAGACGAACTATCAGAAGGACTATGGTGGATCTTAATATGCCACCTGAGGGGAGTCAGGAGGGGTCAAATGTTGAAACTTGTAATGTTGACTTAATGGACGATGGGGTTGAAAGTCATGATGGTTCAGCTATTAGAGATCCGATGATGGATCAATATGAAGTTAACCCCGATGAGGTAGACGACGCCGAGGAAGAACCAGCTGAAATTCCCGACGATGGTGACGAGGAAGAAGGGATGAACTACTATGGTGACACTCAGATCGCTCTTACACAGCCCGCCATCTCTCAACCGTATGACCGGCCAGATCATTTCACGAGGTTGAATCTCGATGCAATGACTTCGGATTGGTCGTTTACCCAGGGAGGCCCTAAAGAGGATCCAAGCAATGGGTTTGAGGTTGGAAAACAATTTAAGGACAAGGAAGAAGTGATGCTGGCGGTTAAGTAGTACAACATTAGGAGGGCTGCGGATTACAAAATAATAGAAAGTGACCAGTGGAGGTATAATGCACAATGTATCCAGTTCGGGCCCGGGTGTAATTGGAGCATACTGATATCATATCGTCGAAAGCAAGAAATGTGGGAGGTTAGGAGATACAATGGGCCTCATTCCTGCATGCAAACTTCAATAGGACAAGACCATGGTAGGTTGGATTCAAAGGTGATTGCGCAACACATCTTCACGATGGTCAAAGCCAATCCAACAATCAGCATCAGGATTCTCCAAGGAGGTGTGGAGAGGCACTTTGGTTACAAGGCATCCTACCAAAATGTTTGTCTTGCAAAACAGCGAGTGATCACCAGAATATATGGTGATTGGGAGGAGTCATACAACGAGCTTCCTTGTGGTTATTCGCAATGCAGATGTACTTGCCTGATAAGATTTATTTCAAGCTTTGTTATTAACCATTTTAAAATTCATAGGTGTACAATAACGTAGCTAGATTTGTCTCTTTAGGTACTTGGGTGCAACTGGTGACTCAGCTTTGGCCTGGCTCCACGAATACTGTCATGTTTCAGTGTGTCTTTTGGATATTTCCACCGTGTGTTGAGGCTTTCAAGCACTGCAAGCCACTTATTTCCATTGATGGCACTCACCTATATGGTAAATACGGTGGGACCTTACTAATGGCGATAGCTTAAGACGGGAACGCAAACATTCTGCCTATTGCATTTGCCGTTGTCGAGGGTGAGACAAAGGAGGCGTGGTCGTTCTTTCTGTCGTATCTGTGGGAGCATGTCACACCACAACCCGGGCTCTTAGTGATTTTAGACAGGCACAAATCCATTGATGGTGCATTGAACGCCGACGGGAGTCTATGGAAACCACCTCACGCCTTCCAAGCATTTTGTACAAGATGTAACAACCCTGATTTTTGAGTACACGAGATCTTTTCTAAAGGCACGGATTTCTCCAGAAGATCAGTAAAGAGAACACCTCTTCTATATCAACAAATATCTCGATCCTCATTGTCATTATGTCATCCTTAAGCTAGAACCTTTTCTGAGGCAAGCTCGATAACGCAATCACGAAGAACCTAGTTTTTGAACCGTACCGGTTAGGAGTTTTAATTCTGATTTTTGTAAGTAGTCTCAGTTTGACGAACCGGACTCGATTCATGAGAGGAGAGAGATAATAGTATAATATTATCATTATATTAGTATTAGAAAATGCTTGAATGATATTATAAGGTTACCTGGTCTGTTTTAGTTAAAAACAGAAAATCGGTTTAACCGGGTTTACGGTTTACTGGTGCAGCTTAGTACCAGCACTCTCTGATGACTTTAGCGATGCTAAGGCCTCATCATACATGTTCTATTCTCATAATAAATATATTACTAGTGTCATTTATGCTAGTAGCTCAGAAAATAATTTTTAGAGATGTTTTTACGAGTGTTCCGAAACACCTAGTTTTAGTAGTTATATACCAGAGATATTTTAATATTATTTTAATCCACCTCCAAGCCAACCAATCACAACTCACCTTACACCCCCAAGACCTCCAAGGCTGTCTCATTTCATCATTTTGGCCAAAAATAACAAGAGAGAAAAGAGAGAAACTTTCATGAACACTTAATCTTCAAAGCTTGATTTCTTCTGAACTAAAACTCAAATCAAAACTCCGATTTCACCAAAATGATCCTCTCTTCTTCCTCTACATAACCATATAACATATCAAGGCTGGAAATAAGGTGATATGGCTGTCTCCCTCCCATTTCAATTCGGTTTTCAAGGAAAATCATGCAAAACATGTGTTTTCTTGATGTTTTTCCTTAGGAATCATGCTTAACTTGGAAAAAGTGCTTAAGGACCACCTGAAAGTTTAACCGAATTAGGAGCAGCAAAACCAGGTAGGGTGTAACAAATTTAATCTTGATTGATTGTGTTTGAGATGTGTGATTATGATATGGTTTGGTTATGCTTAAAATTGATTGCTTATATGAGTTATTCTTGGTGAAAGTTTGTTAAATTTTTAATGAAATTTGATGATATTCAAGCTATGAATGTTGTTCTTGAGAGCAGCTGGAAAAACGAACCCTAGAGCTTAAATTGGGGTTCAATTTGTTTTAAAATCATGTGGAAAAGATGGGGTTTTAGTGGCTGGGAATTTATTATGAATTATGGTAAAAATCGGTTGCTGAAAAGATTGAAAAACGGGTAAAAACAGAGAAAGAATCTGAAGAATTTACGAAGAACACGAAGAACACTTTGAGTGTGGTGAAGAACAATGAAGAACACCTTTTAGATCTTAGAAAGGGCAAGGAAGTAAATATTTTGGTGTTTGAGGAGTTATTTGGTAATTTCTGAAAGTTAGGGTGGTAAAAGTAGAAATATTAAAAGTTACAGGTGGTAAAAAGTGAATTTTAAAGGTTAAAAGTAAAAGTAAGTTAATTTTCGAAAATTTAATGATAAAATAATAAATAATAATAAAATATTAAATAATAATATTTAATTAAAAATAATATTTTAATGAAAATAATAAAATAATGTGGAAAAGGCAGTTTTCTGTAAAAGTTTTAGAAAGACAACTTTAAGTGTAGAATCTCATAATTACCTTCATAAAATACTTAGGGAGTGGTAATAACATGATAGTGAGGCAAAGATAAAATAAAGATAAAAATTTGAAGAAAAGATAAAAAATCAAAGAAAAAGTCTGTAAAATTTTAATGACAGAAAAACAGACAGAAACTAGTGAACGAACTAGGGCAACTTAGTTAGTACTTGAGTTGCGACTAGGGGTTAGGTATTATATGAAAAGTTAAATTGTTTCAGTATAGACTTAATGAATCTATACTTGGGATAGGCATACTATTCATACCGAAATTTACATAAGCTTTAAATACATATGTTAAACAGAGAAATCAGAGCAGAGTAGAAAAACACAGAGAACAGAGTAACCAGAGAAAAGTAAAGAGATACAGAGAAAAGAGTAACTAGAGTAGAATAAAGGGATACAGAGAAAAGAGTAATCTGATAAAGAGAAATGGTTTGAGTTAAGATGTTGTAAAAGTAAAAGCTGTAAAGTTTGTATAGTATGATTGAATAGAGAAAGAAAGAAGTACTGCATAAGAATGTGAAAGTGACGATGAATAATGAGAATGATATTGAATGATGATAATGAGAAAAGAGTAATATAACAAAGAGTATAGAGGAAAAGAGTATAAGAATAAAGAGTTAAGCCTTGCGGCATGATGTTCTGTTGTATGTTCATCTGCTGCTTTTCCATTGGCCCTAGAGGTCCTGTAGGCCCAAGTTCACCTACAGTGAGTTGTTATTCCTGTAGGCCGAAGTTCACCTGCAGTGAATATCAACTGTGTATCTCAGGATGTTGCTCCTGTAGGCCGAAGTTCACCTACAGAGAGTTGTGATACCTGTAAGCCGAAGTTCACTTACAGGGGCGCTATTTTTGTAAGCCAAAGTTCACTTACAGAGGTGCTATTTCTGTAGGCCGAAGTTCACCTACAGAAAGTTGTTTGTTGTATGTTGATCTCGGGGAAACCCACGAACTGAGGATCATTATTTTGTTTGTGAATTGATCTCGGGGACGCCCACGAACTGAGGATCACTGTTTCCCCTTGTGCGTATATTATGGGGTCGGGCTTTGCGCCGACTGCCGGTAGTCACGAAGGAGTGGTATTCTTACCACCGACACATATGCACTAAGGACACAAAGGGAAACCATATCTAAGACTGGTTCTTAGGTAATGTCGGGCTGTAGGGTGTAAACCGACACGTGAGCTCATGGCCTGCATAGGACAGACATGCATCATACTTGGTTGTGCATTTCCTCTGTTATGATTGTTGTATAAATGTATGCTTTCCTTGTTTGTATTCTATTCTCTATGTTTGTGTTTTACTTTCTTATATTCTTCTGTTTGTGATCTGTTTTCAGTTTACTCTATTTTCTCTATTCATCTGTCTTCTGTTTACTGCATCTCTATATTTTGCTATATGTCTGCTAAGCGACACAGATTAATGAACTTAACTAATAACCCCGACCCTACTAAGAACTCCCCAGTTCTTACCCCTTCTCTCTCCCTTCCCCCTTCAGATGGAAGTAAGAGTACCTTACCGTAGTTTGTTGATGATGGTTCTGCAAAGAGGATTCTGCTCTAGATAGTCTTCTGAGTCTAGGGTAAATCTCGTTCTTTGATTATATGTATATCCTGTGAGACCAGCCAACATCTGCACCCCGTTTGTATGCGCACTTTAACCTAAATCCTGTGTACGAGATTCCTATTGTGTGGCTACTTCATGAGGTACCAGAGAGACGTCCTGTGGAAAAGTCTGATCGTGCAGAGGAGTAGCAGATGATGTTCTATCTTCTGATGATGTTCCACCTGACTTGAGTTTTGAAGACCTAGAACGTACTTTCCCTCGCTTTAGTAGTTTAGAGGGACTAGGTGAGTATAGAGTCTAGGCTAGCCTGGGCACCAGCTTAGGGACTTCTTGAACAGGTCAGGACCTGTGATATTTTATGTATGTATATGTATATAGTTATTATCTAGCTATATCTAGGGGTGTTCTAACTAAAGGTCTATACTCTAACAAAGGCTGGATAAATGAATGTTGCTAGCTACTCGTGATGTATTTATGTGTGGTTGTTTATAACTGTTTTATCTGTTATCAGTTGTGAATTGATTATAAATGATTATGTTTATTAATCCAAACATTTTCAGAAAAAAAAGTACCTCACTAACTAACTATGCTTTTAACAACGAGTCAGGCTCATATAATAAATAATAGAAAATAATTAGGATGACAAATTGGTAGCACTCGGTTTCTGGTATGTCCTAGGCGTACTGAAAATTAGGTCGTTACACAAGATACATTGCATCCAACTTCATTACTCACTTCAAGAACAAAGACTTGAAGAAGGTCCTAATTAACGCAGCGTATTCAAAGTCACAGCGTGAGTTTGCTCATTATTACGGTCGGCTTAGGGGTGAAAACATAGCAATCACTAACTGGCTTGAGGAAATGCCACGGTTGGAATGTCGTCAATGTTCAGTGGCCTGGTCGGAATGTGCTGCAAACCACCGAACTGACGTACGACTTGGTCCACCTGATGCCACTCGATGATAGCAAAGCAAAGCAGCGGACATACAACCGCCGATGACACCTCCGCCTCGGCTATTGTCGATGGAACTAGGGCAATTAGCTGTGGGTCAGCATATGGTGTCCACTCAACCTGTTCACAAATCAATACAACAGACGAGATTCAAATGAAAGACTTATTAAAGTAAATTAAACTTAAATATGTTAAAATTGAATATTCTGCACTTACATTCAGCATCCCAATCCCGTTCAGGGTACGCCTGTAATGCCTAAGCCTGCCATCGTCCCTGTCATTGTCTGGGCAGTACTAAACCCACCTACAATGCCAACGACAATAATGTTTTACCGCTCAATTTAATTGACTTAGTAATAATAACATAAATGATTATTAAAAGTAAATATAATACCTCGCCACTAGGGAAAATCGACGAGTATCAAAGTCGTCGGGCCATATCAGCGGGAGGTGGTGATAAGCCTAGGACAGCAACAAGCTGACGCACCTGCCCAAATTGCGCTGGCCATGCTCCGTAGCCCGGCACATCTGGCGATACAGCCAAGCGAGCACCGTTGACCTCACGATAACCGACCACACATCTCAAGGTCCTCCAGCAGTGGGAGCCACCTAATGTGCACCCGAGAGTCAGAGGCATCTGGGAACAGCATACCCCTTATCAGCTGCATGATGTATCCTCTCATGTACCTCATCAGGCACTCCTCTGTGGCGTCCTGCTCCAACTCTCCACAAACCGTGTTCTGGAACCACGTGAGCTTCTCACAAAACTCCTCAATGGTGCGTCTCTGGTGGTGCTGCTCCCACCCACCAATGCATCCACTCACAGGATCACCGTCTATTCTGAGCCCCAGCTGATAGGCTACGTTCTGCAGCGTGATGGTCATCTCCCCGCACGGTAGATGAAACGTGTGGGACTCAGGCCGCCACCTCTCTATCAAAGTCGAGGCAAGCGACCAATCGTGTTCGAACTCAACCATATAGGCCACATACTCAAACTCAGCTCGTCTGAGATATGGCCTAATCTGCTCTAGCAGCCGTGCCATCAAATTCTGCCTGGTGCGCAAAATCCAAGGCCCCTACCAAATAGAAACAAAAACCACACAAAAAAGGATGGTAAACACATAAAATAAAAAATTTCACTGCTAATTAATTATACTAAATTAAAAAATACTTAAAAAAGCGTACCACTCTATCAAGCTTGTCAGCAATGTGCTTAGCGTGATCCAGTCTATACATGTCATCCTCGTAACCCAACAGCTGCTGTTCCATCTAAATGCAATCTAGTAAAATGAAAACACATACACTAAACTCAGCTCTTTTTACGTTAACCAAATTATTAAAGATATATATTTAATTGTCAAACTCGACTTATAAACTTAATAATTCTAATTCTACCCTTAACCCTAACTGATGCAGTCAACTACCTAATTAATTAGTAAATAACTACCTGAACTGTAAATTTATCGCAACAAATTTCTTTCGATTCCAACTAAACCTAATTAATTATTCCACTTTCTGAGTCACAACTTAAACTAACGGCTCATACTAAACTAACTAAACATTTAGTTCGTCATACTAACTAACATGATATAGTACATAAACAACAGCTATATTTGTCATTCTAACTAACATATAATCTATAACTAATTATTTTAACTAACATGTCAACAGTTACTCTAACTAAGCTAAAGAAAACTAACTCTAACTAAGCTAAAAAATTAACTCTAACTAAGCTATTATTCACTGACCTGGAACTGAGAAAGTCGTTTGCAATGAACTTTATATGCGTCGAAAACACAAGATAAAAGAGGAAGAGAGTAAATTTGGAAGAGAGTGAAGGAAAAGAATAGGACAAATACAAACGGTCCCATTGGATTTTTATACTGCGCCGAACTTAACATAGAGTTCGCCGGGGATATAGTGAATTTTTCCTAATTACCAAAAAAAAAATCGTATCCTAAAAAATAAAACTCAAATTTTGGGTTTGAAAAAATATTTATTTTTTTTATTTTATTTGAGAAAAAAATTCTATGAGAAATAGTTCAACAATATTATAGGAACTAACTATATTCTTCCAAGGAAAATAATCTGTCTGTGGCGAAATAAGGGTGGTAAACGGAGTAACTCCTTCCCTTCCTATTCTAAATTTCCAACGATTTTGAATTTCATGCCCACTTCATCTAACGGCCGGTAGGATGGCTAGCATGCCTTATTTTTCTTTACTCATTATTTTTTGTTATAAAATAACTAAATAAATAAATAAAGAAGAGGTAACAAAAATTAAGAAATATAAAAAAAGAGAAAGAAGTATTGCAACGTAAAAGAGAGAGAGTATTTTATTGCTTGTTGTTGTGTAAAAAACCTCAGCCTATGTCTCTATTTATACATGTGCAAGACTTTACTTTTTCAAACTATATTAAATACAATCATCTTTGAGAATGGACATCCATATAAGATGTGATAAAGCATTCTTGTCACAACATTTTCAAAGAAAAATAACAATTTATTAATCATAATCAGACGTAGATAAAACTCTCTTATTTGATATTGATTTCTTCTGACAACCATATCGTCTGAAACAGTTTCTTCAAATACCACCAATCAATCAAAAAAAGTATAAAATTAAAACTAAATTGCCAAATTACAACTGATAAGACAGCAAATTAGCAACCAACTCATCAAAATTATAAAATTATAACCAGATAAATTAAAGCTAAATGAAAACTAGGAAATAAAATCATAACACGTAACACAAAAGGCATAACAAATTTACAAGGAAGATAATAATTGTAGGGGAAAAAAAAAGTATAAAAAAGAAAAATTTTATAAAAAAATATAATATGGTAAAATATCTAAAGGATTTAGTTAACAGTATAAAAAAGGTGCTGAGTACCGTTAAATTTATTGGTAGATTTATCAAATAAATTCGTCGATAATTTGTTTATTGTAATATTTATTGTTGGAATGAATTTGACGGTATAAACGACATCGGAAAATATTATATTTACTGTCAAATTATTTTGTCCGACGCTAATATTTTGCGTCTGATTTTGCGTCGAATAAGTTTTGCAATTAATATGACGAAAATAAGCACTTGGTTACCGTCGGATTTTTTCGACGGTAATTTTGGTGCCATGTTATATTTTGTGGCACCCATTTATTGTTGGATTGTTTCGTCGGTAAATTCGACGGTATGCAAAATTTTTTTTTGCACAATTAGTAGTCAAATTAAATTTTTTTATAAGATTAGTGCACAGATTCTAAATACCAAAAATCAACTAATGATTTTATTAAATATCAAAGGTCTGAATGTAATAAAAAGTCAAAGAAGTAAAACATAATAAAATAGACATAAAATAAATTAAATTCCTAAACTCTACGAATCCCTAAATCAAGTAACGATTAATTCAAGTAATAATTAACAAAGATTAGCAAAATATATACCAACCTGCTCTTCGTCTTCATGAAAGTCGCCGACCCATCGGTATACTTCGACAACCTCCGCGAATCCCTGTTAGTTCTGTTCGTCAGACGATAATGCTTGAACCCCTCATCAGTACTAAAATGGACGTTTAGTTCCTTCTTAATATCTGAATGGAGTCAAATTGTGAGGTGTTCACACCCCTAACTAACGTCCTATATCATCTGCTAAAGTCGTCTAACTATTCGGTGGTCGTAGATCTTCCTGATCAAGATAACATGTTCCATATCCCATATAAAATTCTTATGCACAAAGTAATTTAATAACATTAGTTAGTTGAAATAAAATACAATTAAAATACGGTTAATTTCAACAACATTGGGTTCTTACCTCCCAGTTCTGAAATTATCGCTTTCTAGTCTCGGTAGAAATCTTCGTGTAGTTCGGCCATGAGTTGTTGTACATGGACTTAATCACATTGGAGATCTCTTGTGTACATGCTCTGTTGTTTGGTGCAAACCTATCAATGAAAAACTTAAGATTAGAAAATGCATAAAAACACATAAAACTTAACAAATTCAAAATAGATTATTGTGGATAAACGACATTAAAATAGTATTCACCCATACATGCCATCAGACCAAATCCTCATCTGTATGATGGACGGTGGTGGAGGGACATCTGGCTGGGACACATTAGAAGAATCACCCACTGCAATCTCTGTTGCTAGAGTTATAGGGGGCGAAGGAGGGCGTAGCAGAAGGAGCCACGTAGTCGGGGACCATAATGAACTGCTGGTCCAGTAGACCCGTCTGTGATGTAATAGGGGTCGACGGGGTAGTCAAGGTAAAGGTGATGACTAAGAAGTCTCCGGGGTACCAATAGTGGAAACCTTCCTTCTACCACGACCACGAGACCGACTCGTGACACCTCTACTACTTGTTGTCATGTCTTCAAACAGAATACCAATTAACACTAATAAGCATATGTACAACACAAATCTTTCAATATTTATATTATTTGAAAAAAAATTGACATAACATCTCCTAAAATTGGACATATATCCACATTTATGGTTTCTACAAATCTTACTAATCTCAATCCACAACATCAGTCAAAGCTCATCAATTGAATTCACAACATTTCCAGTAGAATATATTAACTTGTTTATACTATTATATACATTTCAAAGATAATACTAATTATCAACTAAAACAAAAATTTGACATAAAGGCATATAATCGAGACTTGGCGTGCAAAAGCATCAAACAACAAAAAATAGCGCAACCAAGTATTTCTTGAATATCAATTTACACAAGTCAGCATCAATGCATGACACAACCATCATCAACACATTGCAAAAATTCAGTAGAAAATAAATCAATCCAGTCCAAACAAATTCAAACTCAAATTCAAAAAACATAACAATATGTTAAACTAATTTTTATAAATTCTCTAACTGATTCTAAATTATCACCTAATTAAAGTAGCAAATAACTTGAAAAGGAAACTAAAGCACTAAAAAATAATTTTCAAGTTAAAGATTGAGAACAAATTAAATCAACAATAATATATATAATGGAAACTTCACTAAGCAACCTGAATAATCAACACAAATCCTATTTTATAATAACAAGTAAGTTCAGACCTTAATCCTATTTTAGAAGTTCATAAGCATTATTTGAAATGAGCTTTAACAGGGAAAGGGAACGGCAGAATAGAAACTTTTGACCTTTCTCGTCATGCCGGCGCCGAGAAGAAGAAAAGCAGGAGAAGAAGAAGAGCAGAAGTGGGGCAGAAGCATTTACAACAACAGCAACAGCAGAACGATGGGAGGTGTCATTGGAGGGGGCTGCCGAAAAGGTAGGG
>NC_029788.2:117557399-117583647 GCF_000816755.2 Arachis ipaensis
AGTTCCACTAAACGTGTTTACCATTGAAAAAATTCGACGGTAAATCCGACGCTAAATTTTGTGCCTATCTTTCTTGTCTTCCCTCCAATTATTACCGGCGAATTTACCATAAAAAATGAAAATCCACCGATAATGCTTTGACATGACAAATTTGACACCAAAATCTTCGGTAAATTCGCTGGTAAAATCACTGCTAATGTCTACCGCTAAATCTGGTGTAAGGTCCCACATTGGTTGGGGAAGGGAATGAAGCATGCTTTATAAGGGTGTGGATATCTCTCCCTAGCATGACGCATTTTGACGAGTGAGTGTGGGGGGCTTCGGCTATCATCCCTATCGTCAAAGGCAAAACCGTGAGGCCTTGTGTGCCAAATCGGACAATATCGTGTTAGCGGGTGGTCTGGGCTGTTACATTATGGTATCAGAGCGGTCTTTCCTGTAGAGCCTGAGGAATAAACCGACTATACTTCAATTGCATACTCTGAGTGTCTGTCATGCAATAGTCTTGTCGAATGATGAGAATTAGAGCCTTATGCACATGACGGTCTATTGATTAACGCTGTTAGTCTTGGTATTAAGTTTGGCCGGCTTAATACTAGTGAGTTATGTATATGAAAGCACTAATGGGTTATCATAGATGATACACGAGTTTTGGGTAAAGCGAATCGCAGATTTTGGGAACGTTAGAAATTATTTCTCGAGGTTATTCAGTTATGTGTCTTGAATTCTGTTCGAGTCGACTTGTTCTTTCATAGCCTAATTTGAAGTTCTTGTTTGCTAATCCTCTTGACAAGTAATTTGATTTTTTCAACCCTATTCCTCTATTCATATGCATTCTTGTTTTATTCTAATTGCATATGCTTGTTTGAAATCCTTGTTGTATCTATCTTTCTCTGTTTAAATTCTTCTTCTTGATTCATGTGTTCTTTGATATACCTTTGAACTGTCTTGATGCGCTGTGTCCTTTAAGTCCTTGTTCCAAGTCCATTCTTAAAGAAATTGTGATTCAGTTTTTCTCCTATTTGACAGTAATTACAACCAATTTGAAATTTTATAAAATTGCTGTTGATTCGATATACACTTATCTTTATATGAAACTTTGAAAATTCCTTATACAGTTTAACAACTGTTTATTTCTAATACCTCGCCTGTACTTTTACTGGTTTATGGAACTGCACTTACTTAAAATACAATTTGACTTTCTAGTAATTTTACTATAGTTCCAATGCACATCTTTATTTGATTATGTATTTGGGTATTTTTCAAAATTCTGGAAAGAAAGGATTTTTCGCTTTTATTCCGGTTGACTTTCATTGATAAACTTTACCTAATTTATTTTTGGCTTGAGTTTGGTTTAGCACACTACATTGTTTATGCCATTTTTGTTCTTTTGAAAATATTGGACTCATAACTTTCTTCTTATAAACGGACTCATTCTCTCTTAAGCTTTTCATCTCCATGAATGTCATACTTGATTCTGTTTTAATTATTCTTCTACCTCTTGTGAGCATTACAATCAATCTCAGCTTCCCTTCTCTTGTGAATCTCATTCTTATGTGAGTCAGTTTAATTCCTTTTAAATTAGTGCATCGTTTATCCTCTCAGTGCCTCTACTAGAGTTCTTAGTTAAAGATTTATCCTTGAGAAATTACTAATGATTGAGTTGTCTTTTCCTATGACTTTTGTATTCTTTTGGATCAATTGAAAGCTTGTTTGATGTCTCATGCCTAGTGGATCTTGTTTGAACTACCTTGATTTAAGATCCTTTCTTGTATGGCTTGACTCCTTTTTAAGTACATCCTAATCTTCTTGAATATTCTTCTGAGATGTGATTTTAATTATACTTTTGGAGTCTTTTTTTGAATTTTTTTTAAAGAAGTTTTGAATTCTCTTTGAAGGAGTTCTAAACTAAATTTATTTTTCTATTGCTTGATTGTAATTGAAACCATTGTTCAATTTTGACAAAGTTGATTTAAAGTTGGCATGCGCTATTTTAAATGAAGTTTTGAAAAGCTTCCTTGTTTAGTGGAAACCTGTCCGTTTGTAACGCACTACTTATTTCCTTTACCAATTTATAAGCAAATTTTTTCCTCGGATTTTCTTTTCTAAATAGAGTTTAACTTCCTCTTTCATCCTTGCTATAATTTTATACACGCTTGTTTGAATATGAATTTTGAGATTTTTTTTGAACAAGTATTTGATTTCCTTCCGAGTTTTATGAATTACTTTTGATTAAGTTGTGCACCTAGCTATCTTTCTAAAATATTTGAAAAAATATTTTACCTCTTAGCCAAAACTGTGTTCATTTTGTTTTAAAATTCTACATAATCTACTTCGACATGAAATTGTATTAAAGTAAAGCGACGTTTATGCTTTTGTTACTCTCTTGAAGAATGCTTGTTGCTTAACTTTTCTTTTAGACTGCGAAGTGATTTTTCTGTAAGTTTTCGATTCTTTTATGAACAATGTATTCGGAAGTATTTTTACTCGTACTCTTGAGCTCTATGAGCCTTGCCTTGGGTTTGGGATATTCTTTTCTGTAAACCTTATACTTCTTCGACTCAGCTTGAATTTGTTTCAAACTAATACGCTGATTTTCTTTTTATTGATCCTACTGAATTTCTCTGATCCAAGGGTTATCTTTGAAGTTGTCAATTGATTTATTTCTAGTAAACTTCATTGCTTGAGCATCTTTGTTTACCTGGAATTGGATACATTCTCTCAAATCTATGAGTATTATCCTTAACATTTGTCTATCCTTTCTAAAATTTTGTATCCTTCTGAGTAGACTCAAGAATTGTTTTGATGTCACGTGCGACCTGTAGACATAGTAATGCGATGCGTTAGTTCTTTAAGACGTGATATGTGTATATGGGAGGTGAATCGGTAGGTGTACAACGTTATGAGCTGTGGGTGTTTTATTCCTTGTGAAAGAGTTTGCGGGTGTTATATTTGTGACCAGTTATGGAGTTGTAAAGTGATTGGTGGAGTTGGGAAGTTGAAGTTTTGAAGTGGGTACGAGATTTGTCAGCGAACGTTATGCCCACTGTTTAAATACCAACATGCTTTGTAGCCTTTTACCACATTAACTACCACTTTGCTTTGTGAACGCCTATCTTGAACTGCACCCTATTTTGGTTACTTCAAGTTTTTGTAAGGTCTTGAGACCAGATGACCTTTTGCATCGAACCTATCTGGTACCTTCTGCCTTACACCATACTTTATCCCTACATTTAAATCTTATGGTTATTCAGTATTTGAACATTTATACATATATGCTAAGACTTCTTACTTTTCTAAAAGCATTTGAGAGAACTAAGACTATGTATTATCTTATGTATTACTTTAATTTTCGAGGACGAAAATTTTTGTAAGGTGGGTAGAATGTAAGACTCAGAACTTTTGAAAAACCTTATTATGAGCTGATTTCAGATTTATTTATAATTAGAGATTTTACTTTCAGAAATTATTTCATTGAGAATGATTAAATCAAGTTTTGATAAGTAAAATGAAGATTTTACTTAATTTCATAATTATTGAGTTATTTTTTATATTTAAATTATAACGTTAGTAGTTATGAAATAATAAGAATTTTATATGATTTGGACTAAATAATTAATATTCTAAAATATTAATACTGCTGTTTTGGAAAATAGAAAAATTAATTATATTATTTCTAATTTTTGGATTTGAACATTTTATTGAAAGTAATTTGTAAAATTGATTAACAAGTAGTATTTTTATACATTACTATTGTTGGATTAAAATTTATTTCTAATTACTATATTATCCCTACTTTTATTTGAAATTACAAAACTACCCTTAAACCTAACTTTACCTAAATCCTAATTCCCAAATTGAGAAAACCCTAACCCTGAAACCCTAACACAGTTACCCGTTTCCCCCTAAACCCAGTAGCAGCACAGTTTCCTCCACCATGGAAGAAAGAAACAGAAGCAGAAAGGGGAAAAGGGAGAAGGAGATCCGAGAGGGAGAGGGGCGCCGGTGGAAGGATGATGCGTGAGCATCTTTCCTATCTTTTTCTAGTGAATTTATATTTAAATTGTTGAGTTTAATTAAGAATTAATTATCTTTTAGCTACTATGGATGCTACTTTGAGTCTTGTGTAATTCTGTTTATTTTAGGTAGCATTCAGTTGGATTTGATGTAGCTTCCGCAGAAAAAGAGAAAAAGGCCATATAGAGCAGAAATGGCCTAAAGGATGGAGAGGAAGCTTACACAAATGGAATCAGCACAAGCATTAAAGGAGATGACCAACGAGGGCGACGCGTTCGCGTACCTGACGCGTGCGCGTGATTTGGAGCTTTCCATGGCGATGCGTGTACGTACCTGACGCGTATGCGTGAAAAGAGAAGTTGCACAGCGACGCGTGCGCGTACCTGAGGCATACGCGTGACACGCGAAGAAGGCCATCGACGCGTACGCATGACTGATGCGTACACGTGACAAGGGCGAAGTGCAGAAAACGTTGATTCCTATTAATTCTAATTTAAACTATTATTTTAAAATAGGAAAAGATATTATTTTTAGTTTTAGAAAATAGACTTTTAAATTTATTAGGATTAGATATAAAAGGGAAAAGAAACTTCCCTTCTGGGGGGGACCTCAGCCAAAATACATTTTATCATAATCCTTATTTTCTCTCTGAACCATGAGCAACTAAACCTCCACTGTTAAGGTTAGGAGCTCTGTCTATTGTATGGATTGATACTATTATTTTTCTATTTTAATTCATGTACTGATTTATATTTCAAGAATTGTTTTCGTTTTTTATTTTATGAATTTGGGTGGAACAGAAGTATGACCCTCTTTCTAATTGAGTTCTTGTATAACTTGGAAAAGATCTTTACTTGAACAACAACTTCTCTCCTAAATTTTAATTATCTGGACTTAACGGGATACGTGACATATAATCCTCTTATATTTGGGTAATTAGGATTTATGTGGCATATAAACTAGAATTAAGCTTCACCTTCTAATTGGAATAAATTGACCAAGGAATTGGCAGTTGATGAATTTTAGAAGAGACTAGAAAGGTCTAAGGAATTAGGGTCTAGTCACATATAGTTTGCCATGAATGAAATCTTGCATGATTAAAATAGTTAGTAAGAAAAGTCAATCCAAAAAATAGATAACTCTGAAGCCTTAACTGCCCTCTCCATATTTTATTTCCAACTTATTTATTTGCCTGTCTTCTGTTTAATGCTTTTTGAAATCTCAAACACTATTTTCTGCTTGTCTAACTAAGCCAATCAATCAACCATTATTGCTTAGTCCTTCAATCCTCGTGGGATCGACCCTCACTCACCTGAGGTATTACTTGGTTCGACCCGGTGCACTTGCTGGTTAGTTTATGGGTTATAAATTCCGCGCCAAATTTTTGGTGCCGTTGCCGGGGATTGATAGTGATTAACAACTATCAGTTGTTTGATTGCTTAGATTAGGCGTTTTAGTTTTAATTTTATTTAAATTTTGCTTAGTATTTTCGAATTTTTTTTAAATAAATAGCACTAATATTTTTCCTTAATTTTTGAAATTAAGTTTGGTGTCACCTAGTTAATTTCATTTTAATTTTCTCGTTTATTTTCCCTGTTAATTTTCGAAAATTTTTTGTCTAATTTCAGTTATCATTTTCAAAATTTTTCTGTTTTATTTATTTAGTATTTCTATTTTATTATTTTACACAGGTTACCTTACTAGGAATTCTCTGCACTCTGACGTAGAGATTCCAATATTTTCTTGTCTTCTGTTTGTTTATGCGCAGGAACAGAAACAAAAAAAATCTCTTAGACTTTGATCCTGAACCTGAAAGAACTCTCAAGTGGCGTTTGCAACAAGCAAGACTTTACAAGGCTGCAGAATCCACTATGGATCCTAACAATGCTGTTAATGTCAATGTGGCAAATCCGAATAGGAATGAGGAACAAAGGAGAGTGCTTGGCTCTTTCTGTGCTTCTACTACAGATCTTTATGGAAAAAGCATTGTGGTGCCTCCTATAGCTGCGAACAACTTTGAGTTGAAGCCACAATTGGTTACTCTGGTGCAACAAAACTTCCAATATCATGGTCTTCCCCACGAAGACCCAAATCAATTTATTTCTAACTTTCTGCAGATTTGTGATACTGTAAAGACAAATGGAGTGAACCCAGAGGTGTACAAACTCATGCTCTTCCCGTTTGCTCTGAGGGATGGAGCAAAGCTATGGCTAGATTCCCGACCCAAGGAGAGTTTAGATACTTGGGACAAGGTTGTTACTGAGTTTCTTACTAAATTTTTCCCACCAAAGAAGCTGACTAAGCTTAGGGTGGAGGTTCAGACCTTCAGGCAGAAAGATGGTGAAACTCTTTATGAAGCTTGGGAGAGGTACAAACTACTGACTAGGCAATGCCCTCTGAACATGTTCTCCAAATGGACTAAACTAGATATCTTTTACGAAGGATTGGGTGAAATGTCCAAGATGTGCTTACATAATTTTGCAGGTGGTTCATTTCACAAGAAGAAGACATCGGAGGAGACTATTGGGCTGATTGAATTGGTTGCTAACAACCAATATTTATACTCATCTAACAGGAATCAGAGACTTCTCAGAAGAGAGGTGTGTTGGAAATGGAAGCTGTTAATGCTATTCTTGCTCAGAACAAGCTTATGTCTCAGCAAATAAATTTACTTACTCAGCAGATGGGTGGCATGGAAGTCTCAGCTATCAACATCCAAAATCCACCTCAAGAGATCTCTTAAGACATGACAGGTAATTTTGTACAAAATGATAATTATGGTTATGTTCAATCCTCTTCTGAACAGGTCAATTACATGGGGAGTGCTCCTAGAAACCCCAATAATGATCCCTATTCTCAGACCTACAATCAGGGGTGGAGAAATCACCTAAATTTTGGGTGGAGAGAGCAACCTCAGAGGCCACAGAATTTTAATAATAATTCTCAGGGTGGTTTTCAATAGAAAAATGTTAATAACCACCAGTTTCATTCATCTCAGCAAGCAACTTCTCAGCCCCAGCAGAATAATGACTTGGAAGCAATATTGGCAAGTTTCAGACAGGAAACCAGAGCATCCATCAAGAACTTGGAGATTCAGATGGGTCAACTAGCCACAAAAGTTAATGAAATTGATCAGAGGACCACTAATAGCCTTCCTGGTAACATAATTCCAAATCCAAGAGAGGAATGCAAGGCTATCACCTTGATAAGTGAACAAGTGGCAAGTACAGAAGCACAAGTTAATGAAGAGCCAGTTGAAAAAGAAGATTGCAAGGTTATCCAATTGAGAAGTGGTAAAGTAGCTGGCTCTGAGACCAAGGTCAATCAAGAGTTAGTTGGAAAATAAGCTTCAGATGAGAAGAAGGAAGAAGTAGAGCACGTCCCTCCAAAGCGTGCGGACAACCCATTCCCAGACTCTCTTGACACTTATCCTACATTGCCAAAGGCTCCTGAGGACAAGCCTAAAATGCCATATCCTTAGAGACTTCAAAAGAAAACCAAGGACAAGCAGTTTTCAAAGTTCTTGGAAGTCTTCAGAAAGTTGCAAATCAATATTCCTTTTGTTGAGGTTTTAGAGCAAATGCCTCTCTATGTCAAATTCATGAAGGAGTTGTTGTCAAAGAAGAAGCCTTTAAAGGGAGATGAGACAGTGCTCCTGACTAAAGAATGCAGTGCCATCATTCAGAATAACTTGCCAAGGAAGATGCCGGATCCATGGAGCTTCCAAATTCCATGCACCATTAGGAGCACAACCTTTGAGAAAGCATTATGTGATCTTGGAGCAAGCATCAACTTAATGCCCTTGTCTGTGATGAAGAAGCTGCAAATCCAAGAGGCACAACCCACAGGGATAGCATTACAGATGGCAGACAAATCTATGAAGCCTGCATACGGATTAGTGGAAAATATCTTGGTCAAAGTGGGTAAGTTCTTTCTCCCAGCAGATTTTGTGATTCTTGACACAGGGAAGGATGAGAATGCCTCTATAATCCTAGGAAGACCTTTCCTAGCCATTGGAAGAGTTCTAATTGATGCAGAAGTGGGTGAATTAGTGCTCAGAGTGCATAATGAGCAACTGGTCTTTTATGTCTTCAAAGATATACATTCAGCAGGTAAAGAAGAGATGTGCATGCAGACTGAGCTTATTGATCCAAACCTTCAAGAACCCGCTGATAATGCACAACAGAAATTACAGCTCAAACCTCCTTTAGTGACAACCAATAAAATCCCTCCTGATATCAAACCTAAGTTTGGTGTCGGGAATGTATCATCCACCAAGGAGGAGGTTCCCAAAAAGAAGAACCAGGGGATGGAGAAACAAAAAGATCCCTACTGAAGGTTTCTCCCCAGGAATGAAGGTGGTGTTGACTAGGAATCCAGTATGGACTTATACAGTAAACAGAATCCTCTCTCTGGAGCATATTGAGCTAATTTATGGAGACAGAGGAAAGAAGTTCAAAGTAAGGGGTGAAGAGCTGAGCCCCTATGATCCTCCTCCTTAGAGGAGCTGACCGTCAAGCTAGTGACGGTAAAGAAGCACTTGTCAGGAGGCAACCCGATAATTTCGTATCCTTAGTTATTTTTTGTAATAGTAGTTTTATTACTTATTTGATTTTTATTGAGTTTTTACTGTTTTTCTGATCATGCAGCTATTTTATAACAGGAACCGAACACTTCAGGCGACAAAAAAAAAAGAGCACACGACGCGCAAGCGTCACTGACACGTACGCCTCATATGTGTGTGCGTGAAAAATAAAATTGGGCAGAGAGTTGTGATGGCTTGGGGCTGGAAGTGAGCTAGAGGCACAAATTTAATCATGCGTACGCGTCCCTGATGCGTGCGCGTCCTTTCCACATATGGCCATCCACGCGTGCACGTGCATGACGCGCACGCGTCATATGAAAATTTTGATTCCCAAGCCACGCGAGCAGAGAGTTGTGTGTGTGCGCGGCTGCCTTTGCGCGATTCGCACAAACCAAGGGCACGCATACGCGTGCCATACGCTTACGCGTCACTTTCAAAATTTGGCGACCCACGCGTACGCGTGCTGTACGCATAAGCGTCGAATGCAACGCCCAAATTAAACCCCTCGGCGCCTGATTTCAATTCATCTACCCCCTAATCCTAATTCTCTCTTATTCTTTTATCCTTTTATTCTTCTTTCCTCATAATATTTGTTTTTGTTTTCAGTTCTTCTTTGCTTGAGGACAAGCAAACCTTTAAGTTTGGTGTTGTCACTTCTGTTTATTTTAATAGCACCAAAGGGAGATGAATGTTCTTCATGGAGGAATGAGATGGCCACTAGCATAACTGAGGTGGTTGAGTTCCATTCATTCTATTTCTCTTCCGTTCTTATTTTGTTGTTTTCTGTTTTCTGTTATTTTGATTGCCTGCATGGTCTTTAGTACTTTCGGTTCTTAGAATTAGTTTCATTCTGTTATTTGTCTCATGTACCGCTCACTGAACTTGAATCTAAAAAAAAGAAAATATAAAAAGAAGTGATGTATTGGATGAGAAATTGAGTTTATATTGAAGAGTAGTCTTATTCACTTACATGTGGTGGTATTTTCTGTGACTCTGAATGCATGACATAAACAGTGCATATTTAAATTTGAATCAAAGAATGTTGATGTACAAGGAATAGGAATTTAGAGAATTATTATGACTTCTCTGAAATAAACAAAAATTTAATCCTTGAAGCAAAAGAGACAGCAAAAAAAAAAAAAGAAGCAAGGTCCAAGGCTCTGAGCATCAATAACTAGGGATGGTCAGACATGATTAAAAGCTCAAAGAGTTGTTTCCCTAGTCACATGCTTGTGGTGTTCTTGTGTCAAGTAATCCTTGAGACAAAACATTTAGAGTCGAGATCAATTACAATTAGCAGAGTATGCCAAAGGCTTTGAGCACCACTGTCTGGGAGTAACTGAAAGAAAAAAAAAATCAGAACTTAAAGAGAGTTCCCCAGTTAAGTGCTTGTGGTGTTTCTGTGTCAAGTGAAACTTGTGACAAAACATTTAAAGTCACGGCTAGGCTCAAGGTGCAAAGCACCAAAGAAAAGAAAAATTGCTGTGTTCAAGGGTTAAATTGAGTTACAAAAGATCAGAGAATTCATAAAATTATCCGGATTCTAATTCCAAATGACACTGACATCTTTTTTATTCAAAGGAGAGTGAGATGCCAAAACTATTCAAGATTGCAGTTGTAAACCCCATTATAAGAAGAGACATGAGCTTAATCGAACTCTCATTCTCATGCAAATTCACATCCTAAGCTTATATTAGTTTGGTTGCTTGAGGATAAGCAACAATTAAAGTTTGGTATTGTGATGCGTGAGCATCTTTCCTATCTTTTCCTAGTGAATTTGCATTTAAATTGTTGAGTTTAATTAAGAATTAATTATCTTTTAGCCACTATGGATGCTACTTTGAGTCTTGTAAAATTCTGTTTATTTTAGGTTGCATTCAGTTGGATTTGATGGAGCTTCCATAGAAAAAGAGAAGAAAGCCATATAGGGCAGGAATGGCCTAAAGGATGGAGAGGAAGCTTGCACAAATGGAATCAGTACAAGCATTAAAGGAGATGACCAGCGAGGGCGACGCGTGCGCGTACCTGACGCGTACGCGTGAAAAGCGAAGTTTCACAGCGACGTGTGCGCGTACCTGACGCGTACGTGTGACACGCGAAGAAGGCCATCGACGCCTACGCATGACTAACGCGTACGCGTGACAAGCGCGAAGTGCAGAAAACGCTGATTCCTATTAATTCTGATTTAAACTTTTATTTTAAAATAGAAAAAGATATTATTTTTAGTTTTAGAAAATAGATTTTTAAATTTATTAGGATTAGATATAAAAGGGAAAAGAAACTTCCCTTCTGGGGGGATTCCATTCCACCTCAGCCAAAATACATTTTATCAGAATCTTTATTTTCTCTCTGAACTATGAGCAACTAAACCTCCACTGTTAAGGTCAGGAGTTCTGCCTATTGTATGGATTGATACTATTATTTATTTATTTTAATTCATGTACTGATTTATATTTCAAGAATTGTTTTCGTTCTTTATTTTATGAATTTGGGTGAAACGGAAGTATGACCCTCTTTCTAATTGAGTTCTTGTATAACTAAAAGCTCTTTACTTGAACAACAGCTTGAAAACAACTTCTCCTAAATTTTAATTATCTGGACTTAACAGGATACGTGATATATAATTCTCTTATATTTGGGTAATTAGGATTTATGTGGCATATAAACTAGAATTAAGCTTCACATTCTAATTGGAATAAATTGACCAAGGAATTGGCAGTTGATGAATTTTAGAAGAGACTAGAAAGGTCTAAGGAATTAGGGTATAGTCACATATAGTTTGCCATGAATTAAATCTTGCATGATTAAAATAGTTAGTAAGAAAAGTCAATCCAGAAAATAGATAACTCTGAAGCCTTAACTGCCTTCTCCATATTTTATTTCCAACTTATTTATTTGCCTGTCTTCTGTTCAATGCTTTTTGAAATCTCAAACACTATTTTCTGCTTGTCTAACTAAGCCAATTAATCAACCATTGTTGCTTAGTCCTTTAATCCTCGTCGGATCGACCCTCACTCACCTGAGGTATTACTTGGTATTACCCGGTGCACTTGCCAGTTAGTTTGTGGGTTATAAATTCTGCACCAAAGGAGGAAACTTTCTGCACCGCCACCATCCCGTCACCGTCGCCATCCTGCCCGCCTCGCCACTGCCGCCATCCTTATTGCTGAGAAAGAAGGACGCCATCGACGCCATTGAAGGAAGAAGGAAGAGCTGCGCGAGAGTCAGTGGAGGAGGGAGCCTCTGCTGTGTCCCCACCACGTCGTTGCCGCGCCTGGGTGCTGCTGTTGAAGCCACTCCTGCCACCGCTGCTACTGGGGTTTGTCGCCGTCAAGCCATGTGTTACCACCGCGGAGGAGGAAGCATAGAGGAGAGACAGAGACCGCGTGACTCTGAGGGAGGAAGACGCGGCCAGTGACGCGAGGAGCGCGGCCAGTGACGCGAGGAGCGCGGCTAGTGACGCGAGGAGCTCGACCTGCTGCATGAAGCTGCGCCGTTGTGTGTTGTCACTGCTGCTGAGCTCCTATGGCGGTGCCGAGCTCGTATGGCCACCGCCGGCAAGGTCCGAACAGAGAGAAGCTTGAGGAAAGAGAGAGAGATCGGTGGAGGGAGAGTTCTATTCATGCGGTCGTGCTTCCCTGCCTCAAACCAATCACGTTCTCCATTGCTTTTCACCGCCGCTGATGTGTCTGTCGCCGTTGCTTGCCGTTTGGAGCGGCTGCATCGTTGTTTTTCGCCGTTCTGCTGACTGGGTGTGGCGCGGTTGTTGCTGGAACCACCGCCGAAGCTTCTGGCCGCTTGAGGTGGCTGCCGGGGCTGTGATGAATTCATATTTTACGATATATTTTGATTTGATTTGAGTGGATTCCATCACATAAACCCACATTTATTCACCTAAATAGCATGCTTTTGAGATTCTTCCTAAATTGTGCTTGAAAGTGAAAATATGCTCTCTTGTACTTAACTTTAATCAATTTTATTCACTTTAATCCCAGTCAGTGCCTTGATGTATTTGTTAAGTGATTTCAGGTTTCCAAGGCAAGCATGGGTTGGATAAGTGAGGAGAAGAGCATGCAAAAGGGAAGAAACCATGAAGAAATGGGATTTGGAAAGCTGCCAGCCCTGACCTCTCGGTACTAAATTGGTCATAACTTAAGCTACAGAGGTCCAAATGAGGCGATTCTAGTGGCATTGGAAAGCTAACGTCCGGGGCTTCAAAATGATATGCAATTTGCTATAGTGGACATAAGTCTATCTGTGCGGACGCACACAACTTGTGCGTATGCACAGGTCAGAAAACAGCAAGTGTGCGGACGCACACATCTGTGCGTCCGCACAGGTCCTGGCACGTGAGCTCATTAACTGCAAACTACTGAGGGCGATTTCTGGGCCTCAAAATCCAATCTAACTCATGTCTAAAGCTATTTCAAGCCAAATTGAAGAGGAATGAAGGGGGGAGCAATTAGGGCTAGTTTTGCATCATGTAGTTCATTTTCTAGAGAGAGAAGCTCCCCCTTCTCTCTAGAACCTAGGGTTTTTAGTTTAATTTCCTTGTAATTTCTATGTTTAATTGTTGTTTTGATCTAGTTTCTCCTACCTTTCTTCAATTTATTGTCTTAATCTCTTTAGTTTATCATGTTAATTTCTCATTTTGTTGCTTTTTATGCTTATGAGCACTCTTGTCATTTTAATTTATATTAAGACAATTTATGTTTTCATGTCATTTATTGCTTTATTGAAGTGCTATCTTTACTTTTCTTGCTTGGTAGTTGTAGCATTTATTAGTTTCTTGTCATTTTACCATGCTTTCTTTACATGCCCACCAAGTGGTTGGATTTTTGCATAGTTTTCTTCTCACTCTTGGTTGAGAAATTGTGTGGTTTGGGTGAACTTGAGTGGTGGATATTCATTCCACGTTGTGTGTGGGTTGTTAATTAATTTGGTTTCTCTTGACTCTAAGTGACCCCCTTAGTGTTGACTTAGGACTTAGGGATTAAGATTAAGTATGCCTAGTTGACTTATCCTCGATGTAGGGTTAACTAATTGGGATTAATTCATACACAATTACCATGTTTGTGGTCCACTACTAGGATAGAAAGCCCTAATTATCCAATTCTCACCAAGAGCTTGTTTTTGTCATTTAAATTCCTTTATCATTGCCTTTACTTGCTTTCTCTTTTAATTACTTGCATGCTAAGTTACTTTCTTGCCTCTTGCTCTTTGATTTCTTGCTATTTACATTTCTTGCCAATTGTTATCATCCGACCCCCAATTTCCCTATAGCCAATAATAGACACTTAATTGCAACTCCTAGGAAATGCGACCCGGGAGCTAAATACTCTCGGTTATTTTGTATTGTGACATTATTATTTGATATTGAGAATTTATTGTTGGTTTGGACTATGCTACTGGTGCACGAAATTGTGATCATCAACAATGGCACCAAAGGACTTGGAGCTCTTAAACGTGAATCACACTTTGTCACAATTCCGCACAACTAACCAGCAAGTGCACTGGGTCGTCCAAGTAATAAACCTTACGTGAGTAAGGGTCGATCCCACGGAGACTGTCGGCTTGAAGCAAGCTATGGTCACCTTGTAAATCTCAGTCAAGTGAATTCAGATGGTGATGGAGAATTGATAATTAAAAGATAAATAGAACATAAAATAAGAGATTAGAAACCCAAGAGATACACATTCAAGCTTGTTTGCATGTAGAACGGAAGTGGTTGTCAGTCACACGTTCATAGGTGAGAATGGTGATGAGTGTCACATAATTATCACATTCATCATGTTCTTGGGTGCGAATGAATATCTTGGAGAAATAATAGACTTGAGTTGAATAGAAAAACAATAGTACTTGTATTAATTCATGAAGAACAGCAGAGCTCCACACCTTAATCTATGGTGTGTAGAAACTCCACCGTTGAAAATACATAAGAAGAAGGTCTAGGGATAGCCGTGAGGCCAGCCCCCAAACGTGCAAAGGTCTATCAAAGTCTGAGTAAAAGATCAGCTTAAAATATAATAGTAAAAGGTCCTATTTATAGAGGACTAGTAGCCTAGGGTTTACAGAAATAAGTAATTAATGCAGAAATCTTCTTCCGGGCCCACTTGGTGTGTGCTTGGGTTGAGCATTGAAGCTTCCATGTGTAGAGACTTTTCTTGGAGTTAAACGCCAGCTTTTGTGCCAGTTTGGGCGTTTTAACTCCAGCTTTTGTGCCAGTTCCGGCGTTAAACGCCAGAATTCTTGAGCTGACTTGAAATACCTGTTTGGGCCATTAAATCTTGGGCAAAGTATGGACTATTATATATTGCTGAAAAGCCCAGGATGTCTACTTTCCAACACAATTGAGAGCGCGCCAATTGGGTTTCTGTAGCTCCAGAAAATCCACTTTGAGTGCAGGGAGGTCAGAATCCAACAGCATCTGCAGTCCTTTTTCAACCTCTGAATATTGAACACAGCTACTTTATGAGTCTTGGTCGTGACCCTAAGCACTTTGTTTTCCAGTATTACCACCGGATACATAAATGCCACAGACACATAACTGGGTGAACCTTTTCAGATTGTGGCTCAGCTTTGCTAGAGTCCCTAATTAGAGGTGTCCAGAGCTCTTAAGCACACTCTTTTTGCTTTTGGACCACGAGTTTAACCGCTCAGTCTCAAGTTTTTACTTGACACCTTCACGCCACAAGCACATGGTTAGGGACAGCTTGGTTTAGCCGCTTAGGCCAGGATTTTATTCCTGTGGACCTTCCTATCCACTGATGCTCAAAGCCTTTGATCCTTTTTATCACCCTTGCCTTTTGGTTTAAAGGAGTATTGGCTTTTTCTGCTTGCTTTTCTCTTTTTTTTTTCTTCTTTTTTTTCTGCAAGCTTTTCACTGCTTTTTCTTGCTTCAAGAATCAATTTTATGATTTTTCAGATCATCAGATAACATTTCTCCTTTTCCCATCATTCTTTCAAGATCCAACAATTTTAACATTCATAAACAATCAAATTCAAAAATATGCATTGTTCAAGCATTCATTCAGAAAAACAATAGTATTGCCACCACATCAAAATAATTAAACTGTTTTAAAATTTGAAATTCTTGCACTTCTTTTTATTTTTTAATTAAAAATTTTTTTTATTTAAGAAAGGTGATGGATTCATTTTCATAGCTTTAAGGCATAGACACTTAGACACTAATGATCATGTAATAAAGACACAAACATAAATAAACATAAGCATAAAATTTGAAAAACAGGAAAATAAAGAACAAGGAAATTAAAGAACGGGTCCACCTTAGTGATGGCGGCTTATTCTTCCTCTTGAAGATTTTATGGAGTGCTTGAGCTCCTCAATGTCTCTTCCTTGCCTTTGTTGCTCCTCTCTCATGGGTTTTTGGTCTTCTCTAATTTCATGGAGGAGGATGGAATGCTCTTGGTGCTCCACCCTTAGTTGTCCCATGTTGGAACTTAATTCTCCTAGGGAGGTGTTGATTTGCTCCCAATAGTTTTGTGGAGGAAAATGCATCCCTTGAGGCATCTCAGGGATTTCATGGTGAGGAGTTTCCTCATGCTCTTGTCCATGAGTTGGATCTCTTGTTTGCTCCATCCTTTTCTTAGTGATGGGCTTGTCCTCATCAATGAGGATGTCTTCCTCTATGTCAATTCCGGCTGAATTGTAGAGGTGACAAATGAGATGAGGGAAGGCTAACCTTGCCACAGTGGAGGACTTGTCCGTCACTTTGTAGAGTTCTTGGGATATAACTTCATGAACTTCTACTCCCTCTCTAATCATGATGCTATGAATCATGATAGCCCGGTCTATAGTAACTTCAGACCGGTTGCTAGTATGAATGATTGAGCGTTGGATGAACTCCAACCATCCCCTAGCCACGGGCTTGAGGTCATGCCTTCTCAGTTGAACCGGCTTTCCTCTTGAATCACTCTTCTATTGAGCGCCCTCTTCACAGATGTCCATGAGGACTTGGTCCAACCTTTGATCAAAGTTGACCCTTCTAGTGTATGGGTGTGCATCTCCTTGCATCATGGGCAAGTTGAATGCCAACCTTACATTTTTCGGACTAAAGTCTAAGTATTTCTCTCGAACCATTGTAAGCCAATTCTTGGGGTCCGGGTTCACACTTTGATCATGGTTCTTGGTGATCCATGCATTGGCATAGAACTCTTGAACCATTAAGATTCTGACTTGTTGAATGGGGTTGGTGAGAACTTCCCAACCTCTTCTTCGGATCTGATGTCGGATCTCCGGATATTCGCCCTTTTTGAGCTTAAAAGGGACCTCGGGGATCACCTTCTTCTTGACCACAACTTCATAGAAGTGGTCTTGATGCACCCTTGAGAGGAATCTCTCCATCTCCCATGACTCGGAGGTGGAAGCTTTTGCCTTCCCTTTCCTCTTTTTAGAGGTTTCTCCGGTCTTTGGTGCCATTAATGGTTATGGAAAAACAAAAAAGCTTTAGCATTTACCATACCAAACTTAGAAGGTTGCTCGTCCTCGAGCAAAAGAAGAAAGAAGAGAGTAGAAGAAGAAGAAATAGAGGAGATGGAGGGGGCTTAGTGTTTCGGCCAAGGGGGATAGGTAATGTGTATGTTATGTGAAAATGAAGGAGTGAAGATGGATTTATATAGGAGTGGAGAGGGGGTATGGTTTGGCCATTATGGGTGGGTTTAGGTGGGAAAGTGGTTTGAATTTGAATGGTGAGGTAGGTGGGGTTTTATGAAGGATGAATGTGAGTGGTGAAGAGAATGGTGGGATTTGATAGGTGAGAGATTTTTGGGGAAGAGGTATTGAGGTGATTGGTGAATGGGTGAAGAAGAGAGAGAGAGATGGGGTAGGTGAGGATCCTGTGGGGTCCACAGATCCTGAGGTGTCAAGGATTTCTTATCCCTGCACCATGTGGCGTGCAAAACGCCAGGCTGCTGCCCTTTTCTAGCGTTTAACGCCAGCTTCTTGCCCATTCCTGGCGTTAAACGCCAGTCTGGTGCCCATTTCTGGCATTAAACGCCCAGAATGGTGCCAGACTGGGCGTTTAACGCCCATTCTGCTACCCTTACTGGCGTTTAAACGCCAATAAGTTTCTCCTCCAGGGTGTTCTATTTTTTATTCTATTTTTCTTTCTATTTTTGCTTTTTCAATTGTTTTTGGTGACTTCACATGATCATCAACCTACAAAAAATATAAAATAACAAAAGAAAATAGAGATTTAACATAGATAAATAAAAATTGGGTTGCCTCCCAACAAGCGCTTCTTTAATGTCAATAGCTTGACAGTGGCTCTCATGGAGCCTCACAAATGTTCAGAGCAATGTTGGAACCTCCCAACACCAAACTTAGAGTTTGAATGTGGGGGTTCAACACCAAACTTAAAGTTTGGTTGTGGCCTCCCAACACCAAACTTTGAGTTTGATTGTGGGGCTCTGTTTGACTCTGTATTGAGAGAAGCTCTTCATGCTTCTTCTCCATGGTGACAGAGGGATATCCTTGAGCTTTAAACACACGGGAGTCTTCATTCACTTGAATGATCAATTATCCTCTGTCAACATCAATCACAGCTTTTGCTGTGGCTAGGAAGGGTCTGCCAAGGATGATGGATTCATCCATACACTTCCTAGTCTCTAGGATTATGAAATCAGCAGGGATGTAGTGGTCTTCAACCTTTACCAAGACATCCTCTACAAGTCCATAAGTCTGTTTCTTTGAATTGTCTGCCATCTCCAGTGAGATTCTTGCAGCTTGTACCTCAATGATCCCTAGCTTCTCCATTACAGAGAGAGGCATGAGGTTTATGCTTGACCCTAGGTCACACAGAGCTTTCTCAAAGGTCATGGTGCCTATGGCACAAGGTATTGAGAACTTTCCAGGATCTTGTCTCTTCAGAGGTAATTTCTGCTTAGTCAAGTCATCCAGTTCTTTGATGAGCAATGGAGGTTCATCCTCCCAAGTCTCATTACCAAACAACTTGGCATTTAGCTTCATGATTGCTCCAAGGTACTTAGCAACTTGCTCTTCAGTAACATCTTCATCCTCTTCAGAGGAAGAATAATCATCAGAGCTCATGAATGGCAGAAGTAGATTCAATGGAATCTCTATGGTCTCTGTGTGAGCCTCAGATTCCCATGGTTCATCATCAGGGAACTCCATGGAGGTCAGTGGACGTCTATTGAGGTCTTCTTCAATGGGGATCACTGCCTCTTCCTCCTTTCCAGGTTCGGCCGTGTGGGTTGTGGTTATGGCCTTGCACTCCCTTTTTGGATTCTCTTCTGTATTGCTTGGGAGAGTACTAGGAGGGAGTTCAGTAATTTTCTTACTCAGCTGACCTACTTGTGCCTCCAAATTTCTAATGGAGGACCTTGTTTCAGTCATGAAACTTTGAGTGGTTTTGATTAGATCAGAAACAATGGTTGCTAAGTCAGAGTGGTTTTGCTTAGAATTCTCTGTCTGTTAATGAGAAGGTGATGGAAAAGGTTTGCTATTGCTAAACCTGTTTCTTCCACCATTACTGTTGTTGAAACCTTGTTGAGGTCTCTATTAATCCTTCCATGAGAGATTTGGATGATTTCTCCATGAAGGATTATAGGTGTTTCCATAGGGTTCTCCCATGTAATTCACCTCTTCCATTGCTGGGTTCTCAAGATCATAAACTTCTTCTTCAGAGGAAGTTTCCTTAGTACTTCCTGGTGCAGCTTGCATTCCAGACAGACTCTGAGAAATCATATTGACTTGTTGGGTCAATATTTTATTCTGAGCCAATATGGCATTCAGAGTATCAATTTCAAGAACTCCTTTCTTCTGATTTGTCCCATTATTCACAGGATTCCTTTCAGAAGTGTACATGAATTGGTTATTTGCAACTATTTCAATGAGTTCCTGAGCTTCTGCAGGCGTCTTTTTTAGATGAAGAGATCCTCCAGCAGAGCTATCCAATGACATCTTGGATAGTTCAGACAGACCATCATAGAATATTCTTATGATACTCCATTCTGAAAGCATGTCAGAAGGGCACCTTCTGATCAATTGCTTGTATCTTTCCCAAGCTTCATAGAGGGATTCACCTTCCTTCTGTCTGAAGGTTTGGACTTCCACTCTAAGCTTGCTCAATTTTTGAGGTGGAAAGAACTTTGCCAAGAAGGCATTGACTAGCTTTTCCCAAGAGTTCAGGCTTTCTTTGGGTTGTGAATCCAACCATGTCCTAGCTCTGTCTCTTACAGCAAAAGGAAAAAGCATAAGTCTGTAGACTTCAGGGTCAACCCCATTGGTCTTAACAGTGTCACAGATTTGCAAGAATTCAGCTAAGAACTGATGAGGATCTTCCAATGGAAGTCCATGAAACTTGCAATTCTGGTGCATTAGAGAAACTAATTGAGGCTTAAGCTCAAAGTTGTTTGCTCCAATGGCAGGGATTGAGATGCTTCTCCTATAGAAGTCGGGATTAGGTGCAGTAAAGTCACCAAGCACCTTCCTTGCATTGTTGGCATTGTTGTTTTCGGCTGCCATGGTTTCTTCTTCTTTGAAAAGCTCTGTTAGGCCCTCTAGAGAGAATTGTGCTTTAGCTTCTCTTAGTTTTCTCTTCAAGGTCCTTTCAGGTTCAGGATCAGCTTGAACAAGTATGCCTTTATCTTTGTTCCTGCTCATATGAAAGAGAAGAGAACAAGAAAATAGGGAATCCTCTATGTCACAGTATAGAGATTCCTTGAGGTGTCAGAGGAAAAGAAGAATAGAAGGAGAAGGTAGATAGAAGAGAATTCGAACTTATCAAGAGGGATAGAGTTCGAATTGCATCTTGAGGAGGAGTGTTAGAACCTTAAATAGAAGGATGTGGAAGAGGGGAAGAATTTTCGAAAATAAATTAAAAAGATTTTGAAATAATGAAAAGAAATTTGAAAATTTGATTGAGATTTTCGAAATTAAGATTAGGAAAGAAATTAAGTGATTTTGAAAAAGATTTGGAAATTATAAATTAAAAAGATATGATTGAAAATTAATTTTAAAAAAGATGTGATTGAAAAGATATAATTGAGAAGATATGATTGAAAATCAAACTAAAAAGAGAAAGTTTTAAAATTAGAGTTGATTACTTGACTAACAAGAAATTAGAAGATATGATTCTAGAATTAAAACTTTTGATCCTTTCTTAATAGGCAAGTAACAACTAGAAAATCTTGAATTAAATTATTAATTGTAGCAAGGATTTTCGAAAATAGTAATAAATAAAAAATTGAAAAGAAATTGATTTTGAAAAGATATGATTGAAAAGATATGATTTGAAAAAGATTTGATTTTGAAAAGTTATGAAGATTTGAAAAAAATTTGGATTAAAAACAAAATCTTCCCTCTAGTGTCATCCTGGCGTTTAACGCCCAAAATCCTACCTTTTTGGGCGTTAAACGCCCAGCCAGGTACCCTGGCTGGCATTTAAACGCCAGTTTTCCTTTTTCACTGGGCGTTTTGAACGCCCAGCTTTTTCTGTTTGATTCCTCTGCTGAATGTTCTGAATCTTCAATTCTCTGTATTATTGACTTGAAAAGACATAGCTTTGAGAATTTTTTTGAATTTTTCAATGATGAGAAACAATCAAAATATAATTAATCTTAGGAAACTCAAATCAAACAAACAATGCCTGCAGGACACCAAACTTAAAAATTTTCATATAAGAGACACTAACAAATTGAGAATGCATATGAGAAACAACAAAACACACAAAACAAGAGAATTTAAAGATCAGAGCAATGAAATCATCAAGAACAACTTGAAGATCAATGAAGAACGTATTGCATATTTTCGAAAAATACAAGAAGAATGCAATTGACACCATACTTAAAAATTGATATTAGACTCAAACAAGAAACATAAAATATTTTTGATTTTTATGGTTTTATAATTTTTTTTTTGTGATTTTCGAAACTTATATGGAAAAGAAAATAAAGAGATTCAAAACTTTTAATAAGAATTACAGGAATCCTGCAATGTTAGTCTAAAGCTTTAGTCTAAAAAGATTAGACATGGTTGGCCAAGCTTCAACAGGACATTACATTCAGCAGCTAAATTGATGAGAATCAATCAGCTTTTGTGATGATAAGAACATCACCTTGAAACTCTAGAATTCATTCTTAAAAATTCTGAAAAATAAAAAGAAGAGTACCTAATCTAAGCAACAAGATAAACCGTCAGTTGTCCAAACTCGAACAATCCCCGGCAACGGCGCCAAAAACTTGGTGCACGAAATTGTGATCATCAACAATGGCGCCAAAGGACTTGGAGCTCTTAAACGTGAATCACACTTTGTCACAATTCCGCACAACTAACCAGCAAGTGCACTGGGTCGTCCAAGTAATAAACCTTACGTGAATAAGGGTCAATCCCACGGAGACTGTCGGCTTGAAGCAAGCTATGGTCACCTTGTAAATCTCAGTCAGGTGAATTCAGATGGTGATGGAGAATTGATAATTAAAAGATAAATAGAACATAAAATAAAGATAGAGATACTTATGTAATTCTTTGGTTGGAATTTCAGATAAGCGTATGAAGATGTTTTGTTCCTCCTGAACCTCTGCTTTCCTATTGCCTTCTTCCAATCATTCATACTCCTTTCCATGGCAAGCTTTATGTTGGGCATCACCGTTGTCAATGGCTACTTCCCGTCCTCTCAGTGAAAACGTTCCAAATGCGCTGTCACCGCACGGCTAATCATCTGTCGGTTCTCGATCATGCTGGAATAGGATCCATTGATCCTTTTGCGTCTGTCACACGCCCAACAATCGCGAGTTTGAAGCTCGTCACAGTCATCCCTTCCCAGATCCTACTCGGAATACCACAGACAAGCTTTAGACTTTCTAGATCTCAAGAATGACCACCAATAATTCTAGCCTATACCACGAAGGTTCCAATTTGAGATTAGAGACCCAAGAGATACACATTAAAGCTTGTTTGCATGTAGAACGGAAGTGGTTGTCAGTCACGCGTTCATAGGTGAGAATGGTGATGAGTGTCACATAATCATCACATTCATCATGTTCTTGGGTGCGAATGAATATCTTGGAGAAGAAATAGACTTGAGTTGAATAGAAAAACAATAGTTCTTGTATTAATTCATGAAGAACAGCAGAGCTCCACACCTTAATCTATGGTGTGTAGAAACTCCACCGTTGAAAATACATAAGAAGAAGGTCTAGGGATGGCCGTGAGGCCAGCCCCCAATGTGCAAAGGTCTATCAAAGTCTGAGTAAAAGATCAACTTAAAATACAATAGTAAAAGGTCCTATTTATAGAGGACTAGTAGCCTAGGGTTTACAGAAATAAGTAATTAATGCAGAAATCTTCTTCTGGGTCCACTTGGTGTGTGCTTGGGCTGAGCATTGAAGCTTCCATGTGTAGAGACTTTTCTTGGAGTTAAACGCCAGCTTTTGTGCCAGTTTGGGCGTTTTAACTCCAACTTTTGTGCCAGTTCCGGCGTTGAACGCCAGAATTCTTGAGCTAACTTAGAACGCCTGTTTGGGTCATCAAATCTTGGGCAAAGTATGGACTATTATATATTGCTGGAAAGCCCAGGATGTCTACTTTCCAACGCAATTGAGAGCGTGCCAATTGGGCTTCTGTAGATCCAGAAAATCTACTTCGAGTGCAGGGAGGTCAGAATCCAACAGCATCTGCAGTCCTTTTTCAGCCTCTAAATCAGATTTTTGCTCAGGTCCCTCAATTTCAGCCAGAAAATACCTGAAATCACAGAAAAACACACAAACTCATAGTAAATTCCAGAAAAGTGATTTTTAAATAAAAACTAATAAAAATATAATAAAAACTAATTAAAATATACTAAAAATATACTAAAAACAATGCCAGAAAGCGTATAAATTATCCGCTCATCAGCTACCAACAAATTGATTCTTGTTTTGATTGATTCCAAACTATACATGAATCCTCATTTATCAGGCTACCGTCGAACCGGTTCGAAGACTGCCACTGCTTCAGTTCAGCCATTCTCCCTTGGTCTTGGTAAGCGTTTTGGTTTGAGAAGCCTTTTATCACTGTTCTGATAATTTAGGTTGAGGTGTTGTGGCATTATCTATCGTAGGGTTGTGTATTGATGCTTGCATGTCGTGCTCAGAGTTCGCGGCTGCGTCGTTTCTGTTACGTGTATTAAAGCCTTTGCGATATTACTGTTCTTAGGATTTAGTAACCGAGGTTGCATGTTATGATTTAGAGTTGTTTATGTTGTTACGAAGTGTGCGGAGCTGTGAATTGAAGCTACCATTGGATTCGGGTCGAAAGAAAAGGAATTCGTTGCCGCATTTTATATTTTGGGATTGTTATAAATGGATACTGATGTGAGAATTATATACTTTTTAGTGATTATATAAGTCTTATATATTGCTTGACTGGCTTGGATGAATATAATTATATGTTTCATTGGATTATTGTTGGTTTTGATAAATGGATTGTTGTTGAACCGTTTCTTTAAAATTTTGGAAATGAGTTTAATCAGTTGATAATGATTTGATCTTGAAACGGTTTCCTTGAGATATGAAAATGAGGTGATTGTTGGATTTTAGCTTGCTTCTAAATTGATTTTGGAATTGAAAAGGATTGTGGAATGGTTTTCTTTAAGGGAGGTGCTACCGAAATTTCTATAAAATCTTAGACTTTGTTTGAAAAGTTATTTAGAAAGGCTTGAATTTGAGAAATGGTATAATTCGATTTATCAAGAACATAGTTATGTTTTCAAGTTTAATTTATTTAAGAAAACTATATGCCTTGAGTTCGATTTCTTTAGAAAGAAATTATTTTACCATTTTGAAGCACTGAAGAAAAGTACTATGTTCTGATATTGATTTTAAATATAAAAAAAAAAGCTGATGCTTTTAGTTAGGCTTAAGGATTTTGTGCAGACAAGCTTTTAATGTTTTTAAAGGAAATTGAACTTTTGACTGAATAACTACGTTTGTGACATTTTGGAAAGGAGTCAGGGAATTGGTTTTAAGAAGGAACCTGAAACTGGTTTTGGTTTAAATGAATTGGCTCTATTTCAAGTGAATTGGTTTTAGATTAGGTTGGGACTTGTGCCTTTATATGATTCGGTTTTATAATAAATTCTATTTCTATTTACTTAAACCAAGAATCTATGATTTTAAGAGTTTCAATGAATACCTTAAGAAATTGAGATAGGTTGTCCTTTCCTAAAGTCCTGAGGCTCTGCTGAGAAATTTTTATTATCAAATTCAGTTTTGGGATGACTGATTTTTGGATCCTTCAAAAGAGATTTTTATTTGGACTAGTTGCCAAATCGTTTGGAAGTTTTAGAAGGATGTTGTGAAGATGTGGCTGGTTTTGAAAGAGGAGACTTCTTTTGAAAAAGATGGCTTATAAACTAGAAGTGATTTGAGAAATGTGATTTTTCAAGTTAAGGCTGGAAAGAATTGATTTTGATTTCAAAGCAAAGCGATTTGAGAAAAAGTGATTTATGCCTTGAATGATGATTATATGTTTGATGATGTTGGATGGTGGAAGTGCTATTATGTTATGAGTCGGAATGCTGTATATGATAATAAATTATGACTGTTTGTGGAATATGTTATGAGCCGAAATGGCTGTATATGATAATGAACCATGACTGGTTGTGGAATATATTATGAGCCGGATGGCTGAGTATGAGTATGAATGGTTATTGAATTGATAAAGTAATTGTTGCACTTCCAATTATCTGAGATACGAGTTTTCTTGGGTAGAAGCAGTGGCTTGCCACCACGTGCTCCAGGTTGAGATTAGACTCGATACTCTGCTGACCTTATGTCGTAAGTGTGGCCGAACATTGTGAAAGTTCTAGATGAGTTCTCCCCCGTGAATATACACCACTGAGGGTGTTGGATGTAAATTATGATTATGACTGTGAATAACTCGAGTTGGGGATGCACAACAGAGGGACAGTCCAATGGTTAGCTACCAGGACTTGTCGAGTTGGCTTTATAACCGACAGATGATATCATCAGCCACTAGGATAGTTATTCATCATTTGCATCTATGTGACATTGTTTGGGTGTGCATGTTGTACTTGGTTTGCCTATGTGATAAATTGTGGTTAACTGCTAATTGCTCTACTTGAAGTAATTGTTTGTTTGTGCTTGAACCTTTCTACTTGTGTTTGCGACTGGGATTCTGTTGGACTGTGGTGATTGGTTGTTGTTTGGACTGTTTAGGCCTAGGGCCGTGGTTGACCATGAGGTGTGCCGAAGGCCATGTTTAGTTGATGTTTCTGGATTAGAAAAGTATGAAAAACTAATTTGGTTCAGCATGGATGAATCTTTTGAAAGGCTTTTGAATTTTTAAGAAATGAACAGTTTCCTCCTTCAGAAAGGATTTCGGATTTTTCTTTATAGTAAACCTTTCCTTTTGAAAAGATGCATAAGGCGTTTATTAATCACTGTAACGATTTTATCTCGCGTATCCTATTATAGTAATTCTACAACCTATAGTGAGAACCCTTTAGAGGATGATGTTCTCACTCCCCTACAGGTCTTTTCTTTTTCAGGTTACGGACGACGAAGTTCGGAAGATATTATTTCTTTTCTATTAGATGATATTTTTCTATTGTTTTAGTATTTATGTTTCCCTCGCCTTTAATTTTGCAAGTCTTGTAAGAGGACT
>NC_029788.2:117584397-117603261 GCF_000816755.2 Arachis ipaensis
TTCTATTAGACGATATTTCTATATTGTATTAGTATTTATGTTTCGCTCGCCTTTAACTTTGCAAGTTTTGTAAGAGGGATAGGATTTGGTTATGAGATGCTTGTAAATTAATATGTATGTATATGTATATATATGTATTTCCTGTGAGTATTGTAATTTATACTGTAAGTATGAATGTGTGTTTTTCGAAAAATTCGGTCTAAGTTTTAAACAGGCTCATATTTTAGTATTAAATAGTATAAGAGTCGTCGTAATATCCGAGCTATCAGAGTGGCGCAGCCGAAAGCATGGCTTTTGATAGTTAGGGTGTTACATTATGGTATCAGAGCCAGAGCCCGAATCGATGTGCCAGCGAGGGTGCTGGGCTCCCTTAGGGGGTGGATTGTAAGGTCCCACATCGGTTGGGGAGGGGAACGAAGCATGCCTTATAAGGGTGTGGATTCCTCTCCCTAGCATGATGCATTTTGACGAGTGAGTGTGGGGGGCTTTGATAAACCACTATTTTATGGTTTATCTTGTGCTCAATTGAGTGGTTTTTATCAACTCTTTACTCACTTATACATATAAAATGCATGGTTTTATATTTTCCTTCCTAATCTTGTTCTATAATTGGAACTTGCTTCCCAAGCCTTTAATTTATGTATTTTAATTCTCTTTTATTACCATTCGATGCCTTGATATGTGTGTTAAGTAATTTCAAAGATTATAGGGCAAGAATGACTTAGAGGATGGAAAGGAAGCATGCAAAAGTGGAAGGAATACAAGAAACTGAAGGAACTGCTAAAGCTGTCCAACCTGACCTCTTGGTACTAAATCGACCATAACTTCAGCTACAGAGGTCCAAATGACGCGGTTCCAATTGCGTTAGAAAGCTAACATCCGGGGCTTCACAAAAATATATAATTTGCCATAGCTGCCCCGAATCTAGGTGACACCCACGAGTGGATCACGCGAACGCGTGACCTGGCAAAAACCCAATCCACGCTAACACGTGGACGACGCTTCTGCGTGACTTTGCAGCGACCTGTATGTACCAGAAATCACTGGGGCGATTTCTGGGCTATTTTTGACCCAGTTTTCGGCCCAGAAAATATTGATTAGAGACTATAAAGTGGAGAAATACATCCATTCAAAATACAACATATACAACATTCATTATTCATAATTTTAGGTTTAGATGTAGCTTTTAGAGAGAGAGGCTCTCTCCTCTCTCTTAGGATTTAGGATTAGGATTAGGATTTAGGATTTCTATTATGATTAGGCTACTTCTCTTCAATCACAGGTTCAATGTTCCTTTAATTTATTTTTTACGTTTATTTATTCTATTACTTTAATTGTTATTTATCTTTTCAATTTGGTTTATGAACTCCATGTTAGGATTGATTTTCTTAATTAATACATATTGAGGTATTTCAGATTTATGATTGTTTTATTCTATTTATGATGCTTTTAATTTAATTTAAGATTTATGCCCTTTTTACTTTGGTTAAGTAATTGGTAACACTTGAGTTATCAGACTCAGCAGTTGATTAAAAATTGGGATTGCTGATTGATTTGGATCGCTCTAAAGCTAGTCTTTCCACAGGAGTTGACTAGGACTTGAGGATCAAATTGATTGGTCCACTTGACTTTCCTTTATTTAGTAAGGGTTAACTAAGTGGGAGCAATAACAATTCTCGTCACACCTGATAAGGATAACTAGGATGGGATTTCCAGTTCTTATACCTTGCAAGAGATTTTTATAATTATTAATTTATTTTTCTTATCATTTAAATTACTTGTTCTCTATTTCAAAAACCCAAAAACAAAATATACTTTTTCCATAACCAATAATAAATCATACCTCCCTGCAATTCCTTGAGAGACGACTCGAGGTTTCAATACTTTGGTTATTAATTTTATTGGGTTTGCTTAAGTGACCACCAAAACTTTTGTACGAAAGGATTCTCTGTTGGTTTAGAAGCTACACTTACAACGGGAATTTATTTGTGAATTTCTTTACTAACAAGAATCCAGATCGTCAGGCTTCAGCTATCATCCCTATCGTCAAAGGCAAAATCGTGAGGCCTTGTGTGCCAACACGGATAATATCGTGCTAGCAGGTGGTCTGGGCTGTTATAGATGGTATCAGAGCTGGAGCCCGAATCGATGTGCCAGCGAAGACGCTAGGCTCCCTTAGGGGGTGGATTGTAAGGTCCCACATCGGTTGGGGAGGAGAACGAAGCATGCCTTATAAGGGTGTGGATACCTCTCCCTAGCATGACGCGTTTTGACGAGTGAGTGTGGGGGGCTTTGGCTATCATCCCTATCATCAAAGACAAAACCGTGAGACCTTGTGTGCCAAAGCGGACAATATCATGTTAGCGGGTGGTCTGGGCTGTTACAGATGGTATCAGAGCCGAAACCCGAATCGATGTGCCAGCGAGGGCGCTGGGCTCCCTTAGGGGGTGGATTGTAAGGTCCCACATCGGTTGAGGAGGGGAATGAAGCATGCCTTATAAGAGTGTGGATACCTCTCCCTAGCATGACATGTTTTGACGAGTGAGTGTGGGGGGCTTCGGCTATCATCCCTATTGTCAAAGGCAAAACCGTGAGACCGTGTGCCAAAGCGGATAATATCGTGCTAGCGGGTGGTCTGGGCTGTTACATTCGACGGTATTTAGTATCTTTCTTATAATACAATATCTACTTTTAAAATGGAAAATGCAAAAAATTTACTAAGAATTTAATTTTTTATTTTAATTAGTTGGTTTATTGAAAAAAATACACAATTTATAATATAACTTTTCACTAACAAGTGCTCTTAAAACTTTGTTTAAAATTATTATTAGATTTTTTAATTTTTTAATAAATATATTACAAGCAAATTGAAATTTTCAAATTTTTTTATAATTTTCTTTTACTGCCAAACAAATCTAATCGCCACTTAAATTAAGGTGGCGACGTCCACAATGTACACGCAATTGAAATTACAAATTCAATATATAGTAACTAATCCATTATTTTATCGTTTTATAATTTTTTTATTTTAGAGGATCTTTTTCTTATCTAAATTAATGTCTTTAAGATACTTATTAAGAGTTTAATTTTAATATACTAATAGTATAAACTATTTTATGCTGTCGTTCAATTATATATCTATTCTTTTAGATGGCCATTCAGATGTTAATTGTTAAAAGTAATTATTGTTGTTGATATAATGATACGTAATTAAATATACATGTAAATTTTTATTTATATTATCAATTTATTAAAATTAAATTCTACTTATTAACCTCTTAAAGTTTTAATTTTTATTAGAACAAAAATGTTTGACAACAAAAAAAATAGCTAAAAATAATTAGAATTTGTCTTATTTATCATTTATTAATTATTGTGACAATTAATAAATAATAAATAAAACGAAATTTGGCTTTTTTTATTTTTTTAATATTATCGTTATTAAAAATGGTAATTATGTGGTTTGACTTTAATAATGAAATAATTACAAAATTAATTAGGTATGATAGGGAAAAATCGTCGGTAAAGAATTTCTCAAAAATAATCGCGTTGTAAGTATAGTTCTAAACTGACAATTAAATCTCAATCAATATTTAATTTGTTTGTCACAAGTACAAACCCAATAAAATTAACCGAAGTATTCAAACCTCGGGTCGTCTCTCAAGGAATTGCAGGGAAGTGTATGTATTATTAGTTATGAGATTGTATCTTTTTGGATTTTAAGTTTAATAAGCAAGGAAGTAAAATGGCAAGAAAATAAACTAATAACTAAGAAAGCTCTTAGCAAGGATCGATAATTAGAAGTCCTATCCTTATTATCATCGTCAATTGTGATGGTAAATGTGAATTGCCTTCACTTAGTTAACCTCTAACCAATGGAGGAAGGTCAAGTGCATACAATCAACTTGAGTCCACAAGTCCTAGTCAACTCATAGTGAGAGACTAGCTTTGGTGAAGTTCAAGTTAACCGGCAATCTTCAATCACCAATCAACAAAAGACTTTTGATAACTCAAGAGTCTCTAAATAATCAATCCAAGTCAAAGACATAAAAATCTAAATTAAAATCCTCCCAAGTATTTTATCAAACACTTGGAAGGCACAAAATAAAAATATAGAAAATTAACAAGGGATATTAAATCTAAACAACCAATTGCAAGCATCAATGACTAATAATTAAAGAGAGTAACGATAAACATAGAAAACATAAATTGCATTAAAAGAAATCAAACGTAACAAGAACTCATAAACATAAAAATGGCGAAAAAAGGGAAATTAACAAGAGAAGAAGATGAACTAGAGTGCTTAAACAAGTAAAAGTAAGAGAAAACTAAATTAAAGTAAGATTGAACCTGAACCTAAGGAGAAATTGAAAGAAGAAATCCTAAAACCTAGAGAGAGGAGAGAGCCTCTCTCTCTAGAAACCTACATCTAAAACCTAACTAATGTCAATGAATGAAAGTGTGAATGAATGATCCCCCATTCTGCTCCACTCTGCAGCCTCTAATCTTCATTTTCGGGCTTGAAACTGGGTCCAAATCAGCCTAGGATTTCTGTTAAGTGTAGCACGTGACGCTCTGTTACGCGTACGCGTCAGCCACGCGTATGCGTCGCTGAAAAAATTTCTGGTCACGCGTATGCATCATCCATACGTACGTGTCGCTTGCCTGCTGCACTAGTCACGCGTATGCGTCATCCATGCGTACGCGTCGCTACCAGCTTCTGAAATTCTCACTTTCTTGTATTCTTTCCACTTTTGCCTGCTTCCTTTCCATCCTCTAAGCCATTCTTACCCTATAAAACCTTAAAACACTTAACAAACACATCACGGCATCGAATGGTAATAAAGGAGGATTAAAAATTAGCAATTTTAAGGCCAAAGAAGCATGTTTTCAATCATAGCACAAAATTAGAAAGGAAACTTAAAACATGCAATTTACATGAATAAGTGTGAGAATAGTTGACAAAATTCACTCAATTCAGTACAAAATAAACCATAAAATAGTGGCTCATCAAATCTCCCCACACTTAAACACTAGCATGTCCTCATACTAAATTTAAGAGAACCAAAAGAGTGAAAGAAAAATGGTAGGACTTATACAATGCAACCTATCTAAATGCAAGCTACCTAGCTGTTCTAATTACTATATATATGTGTGTGTGTGTGTGTGTGTGGTCAAAGTGAGTCAATTTTCCAGGAGATCATATATGTACAATCAAGGGCTAAATAAATCATATCAAACACATTCAGAGTTGAATTGAGTTACTTAAAAGAGTTCACAAACTTGCAAGATAAGCAATGATCAAATATGGACATATGGAAATGAGCAATTGAACCCTCACCGAATGTGTATATGCACTCTAATCACTCAAGTGTTCAGGGTTAAACCACTCAAATCTCCTCTAATTATGCTTTCTAGAGCTTTGTTCTTCATCTAACCAATCAATAATTATCTAGTGTACAAATGCAAATATCATGAGGGCTTTTCAAGGTTGTAATGGGGCTAAGGTAAGGGTGAGGATATATGTATGGCCAAGTGAGCTATCATTTGAATCTTTGACTAATCTAAGTTCTCACCTAACACATACACACACTCTATACAATTCTAAAATCAAGTTTAGCCACCCAAAATCTCACTTTTGCATATTTTCACACATCATGTATCAATTCCATTTCCATCACATATGCATTGATTTTCTTATTGAACTTCACACTGGGGTAATTTTTGTCCCCTATTTATTTATTTCTCTTTTTTTTCTCTTTTTTTTTTTCATATATGAAAGCATAATACATCAATGCATACGGTTTCTATAATTTCACACGAGTATACACCCAAATTCTCAATATTTGTCAATCAAAACAAAATACATTCTCATCAACCAAAGTTCTCATATTTCCCCCACACTTAGTTGACACACACTCACTATCTTAAACTAACCAAAGATTCAAATAGGACAATTAATTGTTTTTCTGCTTAAGGCTAGTGATGTGGTAATATAAAAAACAAAAGGGGGTTTAAAAAGGCTCAAAGGGGCAAACAAAGGCAAATGAAATGGTAAGCTATTTGGAATAAGTGAGATATAATCAAATGATGGCCTCAATGACATAATTGCATGAATATACACTAAATAATGGACATATAGAATGAAACAAACCAAAGATTGCAATCATAGAGAAGAAAACACACAAGAATAAAAATCATGATTAAATAATATAACCATGCAATTAGGCTAAAAAACTCACAGGTTGTGTGTTCTTAGCTCAAAAAATATATTCCAAACTATATATACATCATGCAAGTTTCAAAAAGTTTTAACTCAAATCAATTTGAATGTTAATTCCCTTTTTAAGAAAAAGAAACATTCCTTGAAATTTTCATCAATTTGACCAACATTTTTTATATATCTCCTAAATGATATGATGTGATTGTGAAAAGTTAAAATTCTTAGTTTAATCCTGTTTTCAACCAAATGAATTTTCCATATACAACGGAATAAACTAAGCTCAATTATGCGCATTTTTTTCAATCACAACTAATAAACTAAAATACTATATATATATATATATATATCAAACTAAAAAGTGCAAATCAAACTAGAAATCTAAGGTATATAAAGCAAGAGTGCAAAAAGCAGCAAATAAAAAAAAGGTATCCAGACGACTAATATATACAAGAATCTAAAAGTGTGCTAAAATAAAAATGAAAACACTGAAAAGTAAAACAAAATAGAAGTGTCTAAAATGGAATGATTCACCCAAAATAACTTTGTCGACAAAGGCGACCTCCCCACACTTAAATGTTAGCATCGTCCTCGATGCTCTCGATCAAATTGGGTGAGAAGGATCATCGTCCACTGGTCCACTGTCAGCTGCAGGTGTCTGTGACTCTGTTAGATGCTCAGGCTGTAACAGTTCAGACCACCCGCTAGCACGATATTGTCCGCTTTGGCACACAAGGCCTCACGGTTTTTCCTTTGGCGACAGGGATGATAGCCGAAGCCCCCCACACTCACTCGTCAAAACGCGTCATGCTAGAGAGAGGTATCTATACCCTTATAAGGCATGCTTTGTTCTCCTCCCCAACCGATGTGGGGTCTGGGCTGTTACACAGGCTGAGTCTCCTCCTGCTGTGCAACCTCCTGCTGGTCCTCTTGCTGGGCTGCCTCCTTCTCAGAGTGCTCCGAGGGTGTGTCAGGCTCAGAGAGAATGTCAGTACGCTCAGAAGTCAGAATTAGCTTCAGATGTGCATAGCGTCGTCGCCTGTTGCGACACTCCAACTGCTCATAGCATCGCTGATTGCGGCACTCCATCTGATCAATGCACTCGAATAGGCGCTGCACAAGGTGGTAAACTGGCTAAAAAGTGGATGATGGTGCTGTTGAAGTAGGTGATGCCAGAGGTGCTGCTGAAGATGTGGCCGCCTCAGTGGAAGTAATAGTAGGTGGTCTGTGGCCTAGAGGTCCAAACCGCTTGCCGTGCAGAATGACCTTCTTATGGTCGGCAATCGATGGTCTCTCATCCTGGGGATCCCAGGGCACCTCAGCTCGAATAGCCATCTGAGTGATCAAATACGGAAATGCCAAGGTGCCTCTTACATGAACTCTAGACATATATTTCCTGATGAGCCTTGGAAGGTATAGGTCTTTGCCTTCCAAGACACACCAGATAAGAAGGATCATAGCTGCTGGCACCTCCAACTCGTGAGTACTAGGCATGACATAATTGCTCAGTATCTATTGCCACAGCCTAGCCTCATCATTGAGATAATCAACCTTGATACCCCGTGGAGTTTTCTTCGACTTTCCCATAGCCCACGGAATATTAGGATGAATGGCTATAGTACGTTGGACGACATTCCAATCAAAACTCATAAATCTAATAGCTTCCTCGGCCTTCTGAAAACCATCTGTATCATATGTTTTAGGCCGAAAGTGCAGGATATCTTGTATTGCCTCCTCTGTGACCATGATCTATTTGCCCCGAAGCTGAACTGCATCAAGGGTTGTTCGATAATAGTTGGAATAGAACTCACGGACCCATGATGCATTCACATCCGCCAGATCTCTATCCAGAAATACCTAACCTCTCTGTTCAATTTGATGTTCAGTATACTTCCTCAAATCGGTAGGTATTCTGAGCTTCATTTCCAAGTAGAGTTTCCATTTTTCCACAAACATCGGAAACCTGAGTTCACAGTAAAGATTGGCAAATCTAACTGAGTCGGAAGCAGGTACAAGTTGATCAGCTTTTTCCTTATCAGTAAATTTCTTTTCACACTAAAATTCATCCAATAGTACGATGGATGACTGTTGATAAACCACTATTTTATGGTTTATCTTGTGCTAAATTGAGTGTTTTTATCAATTCTTCACCCACTTATTCATAAGATTTGCATGGTTTTACAATTCCTTCCTTATTCTATGATATATGTGAAAACATGTTTCCTATGCCTTAAAATATTAATTTTAATTATCCTTTATTACCATTCGATGCCGTGATTTGAATTCTGAAAACCATCTGTATCATCTTTTTTAGGCCGGAAGTGGAGGATTTCTTGTATTGCCTCCACTGTACCAAGATCTGCTTGCCATTAAGCTGAACTGCATCAAGGGTTGTCCAATAATAGTTGGAATAGAATTCACGGACCCATGATGCATTCACATCCGCCAGATCTCTATCCAGAAATACCTAACCTCTCTGTTCAATTTGATGTTCAGTATACTTCCTCAAATCGGTAGGTATTCTGAGCTTCATTTCCAAGTAGAGTTTCCATTTTTCCACAAACATCGGAAACCTGAGTTCACAGTAAAGATTGGCAAATCTAACTGAGTCGGAAGCAGGTACAAGTTGATCAGCTTTTTCCTTATCAGTAAATTTCTTTTCACACTAAAATTCATCCAATAGTACGATGGATGACTGTTGATAAACCACTATTTTATGGTTTATCTTGTGCTAAATTGAGTGTTTTTATCAATTCTTCACCCACTTATTCATAAGATTTGCATGGTTTTACAATTCCTTCCTTATTCTATGATATATGTGAAAACATGTTTCCTATGCCTTAAAATATTAATTTTAATTATCCTTTATTACCATTCGATGCCGTGATTTGAGTGTTAAGTATTTTCAGGCTTCATAGGGCAGGAATTGCTTAGAGGACAGAAAGGAAACATGCAAAAACGGAAGGAACGCACAAAATGGAGTTTTGAAGGAAATGGCAGCGACACGCACGCATGGACAACGCGGACGCGTGCCTCGCGCAGAACACAAGCGACGCGCACGCATGGACAACGCGAACGCGCGCCTAGCAAAAAGTACGAGCGACGCGTACGCGTGATAAGGAAAACTTCCAAATGACGCGCACGCGTGACCTACGCGTACGCGTGACCAATGCCACGTGCAGAAAATTGCAGAAGTCGCCCCCAGCGATTTCTGGGCTGTTTTTGACCCAGTTTTCGGCACAGAAAACACATATTAAAGGCTATAAAGTGGGGGAATGCATTCATTCATTCATACAACATGGAATTGATAATTTTAGGTTTTTAGATGTAGCTTTAGGGAGAGAGAGGTTCTCTCTTCACTCTTAGGTTTTAGAATTAGGACTTCTCTTAGAGTATGTTTATTTCCTCCTCAATTTCAGGTTCAATGTTCCTCAATTTAGTTTCTCTTCTACTTTTATTTATTCTAATGCTTTCACTTGTTAATTACTTATTTATCCAAATTGGCTTATGAACCCTTCATGTTAGATTTGAATTTATGTTTAAATGTAATTTGAGGTATTTCAGATTTATGATTGCTTTCTTCTATTTATGATATAAATAATTTAGATTCCCCCCTCCTTTTTGCTTTGGTTGAGTAATTGGTGACACCTGAGTTATCAAACTCAGCTGTTGATTGAAAATTGGAATTTGCTGATTGATTTGGATCCCTCTAAAGCTAGTCTTTCCGTAGGAGTTGACTAGGACTTGAGGAATCAAGTTAAATAGTCCACTTGACTTTCCTTTATTTAGTAAGGGTTAACTAAGTGGGAGCAATAACAATTCTCATCACACCTGATAAGGATAACTAGGATGGAATTTCTAGTTCTCATACCTTGCAATGGTTTTCATGATAATTAATTTACTTTATTATTAATTTATTTTTCTTGTCATTTAAATTACTTATTCCTTATTTCAAAAACCCAACGATACTTTTCATAACCAATAATAAATCATACTTCTCTGCAATTCCTTGAGAGACGACCCGAGGTTTAAATACTTCGGTTATAAATTTTATTGGGCTTTGTTACTTGTGACAACCAAACTTTGTACGAAAGGAATTCTTGTCGGTCTAGAAAATATACTTACAACGGAAATTTATTTGTGAAAATTCTAGATTGCGCGAGAGTTTCGCTCGTCAAAATGGCGTCGTTGCCGGGGAATTGCAACTGTGTGCCTTATTATTGGTTATTGTAAATATTTTATTTTTCTTGTTTATTTCTTTTTATTTTTGTTTTTAATTTTTATTAGCTACTATGAGTTCTCACCCCCGTCACTTTGAGTTTGGTTCTAATGTTGTTGAAAGGAATGGAAGCTACAACAGGAACATGCGTCAAGGTCAAAACAATCACAGATGGAAGGAGCCACGAGGATCTGATCAACTATTTCGGCAACAACACTTTCCAAAGTACCAGGGACAACGACCATTCTACGATGCACACCCAGACAATAGTTACGGTGGACCCCTTCGTGACAACCCACCTCCACCTGATTACTATGGTCAAGAGCGATTCCAAGGTGTATACCAAGATGATAGATATGGTGGACCCCCTTTTAGTTACCAACAAGTCCCATCATATGCCTATAAACCACCTCCTCAACATAGCTTCGAACCACCATACTCACAAGCCAATTATAACCATTCACCTCCATATGACCCTAACCTTTATCCACCCAAATTTCAATCCAATTACTCCCAAGAACCACCACTTTCATATGCACCATGTCCATATCCATCGACCCGAGAATCACAAGCTCGCCTCAAGGAAACAGTAAATCAATTTCATGCAACCCTTCATCAACTGGAACGAGCGATAAATCAATTAGCTTTCCAACGTTCGGGCACTCAAAAGACTCCCATGGCTTCATGTGGAGACTCTAATAAAAAACGTAGCACGAAGGAGACACTAGAAGCTCCGATTGACAGTACGGAGCATGACTTTGTACTGGAACAAGTAGAGGAAGCTGAAATTATCAAGGAAGAAGAATTAGTTGAAGACTTAGGGGACGCTGAACCTCCATGGGAATCAAGAATTGTGGAAAATTCCGCCCAAAAAGTTGCAATTGATGCTAAGGAGGATAATGCACAACCCCCAAGGCATAGATCTTATGAAGAATTGGACGGAACAGATCAAGAAGCAATTTTTCTTGGTAATGATGATCATGAATCAAGCTCTCCTAGTGATGAACTTGCAGCCGTAATTGAATTCTTTGAGACTAAAGAATCTGCCCCAAGTGAATATGAAGATGATGTGGAGGTAGACTTTTCTCAACCTCCAACTTATGACTTGAGTGATGAGGAAGACATCGAAGACTTTGATCAAGACGTGGTTGCAGTCAAAGAGGTTTATCAGGAAGTGGAAGAATTCACAGAGAAATATAAGGAAGTGGAGCTTGAAAAACCACCGGAAACACCTCTCCCAAGGCCATTACCACCTCATACAAACTTCAAGTGGGTAAAATCCTTAGCCTTTATCTTTACTTTTCCACTTGAATATGGTTTGCTTGAAACAGATGGCCAGCTTAGAGCTCTTTGTGGCTTTAAGAGTAAGAGGGAGATGGTTAGTGATAGAAGTTGGCATCTAAAGTTCAATACGGTTCCACGGTCCAAATAGAAGTGTAAGGATTGGTATAGAGCTCGATTGAATGAATATCGGAAGAAGTTTGGGCATCTCAGTAGAAATTCAGGTTGTGTACCGCCCGGTTGGAATAATGAAGATAGAAGTGGAGACGGGAACAAAAGCAAGGTTTGGGATCCTGGAATTTATCCTGACAATCAATACTCTTGGAGCCTGAAAACCTGCTTTAACTTGCTCAAAGGCTTTACGTGCCTAGTTTGGGACCCTGGAGGCTATTGGAATTGCAAACGTTGGTGGAGATTTCTGGATGAGTTTAAGCACAAGCCACTATAACAAGGAGCTCTTCAAATGTCCAACTTAAGGACTTTAACTAAAAGTGTTAGGTGGGAGACAACCCACCATGGTATAATCGTTCCTTTTCAGTCTTAGTTTTATTTTATTTTATTCTGCTTTATGTTTATTAGTGTCATTCATAACATCTGCATCAGCATCTTCATTCTGCATTCTGCATAATAAAAAAATAAAATAAAATAAAATGCACGTGACGCGCAAGCGTCGCTGACGCATCCGCGTCATAACTGCTTTCGAAACAAGAAGAAAAGAAGCAGAGAGTCACGCGGGAGCGTGGCTGGAGGCGTGCCTTAGGCACAAGCATGCCCACGCGAACGCGTCCCTGACGCGTCTGCGTCATTTGAAAAATCAGCCTCCCACGCGTGCGCGTCGCCCATGCGCACGCGTGACCCTGCGAAATCGACATAAATAGGTATATGGCAGAGAGTTATGATAGAGTGGGGCTGGAACGGTGCTGGAAGCACAAGCCCTATCATGCGACGCGTGCCCCACTAGGGGTAGCAATGGGTAGGGTAGGATAGGGTTTGGATCCAACCCTAACCCTACCGGTGGGTTGAGATTTTTATATAAACTCAACCCTACCCTACCTGCGGGTTGAGAATATCCCAACCCTAACCCTACCCGCTCTTAATCTGCGGGTACCCGACCCTACCCGCGGGTTACAAAAAATATACAATATTATTATATAACTTGATGATAATTTAAAATAGAACTGATTTTTATGTAAAAAAAATATTAAATTATCAATTAATGATTTTCTTTTAGTGGTTAAGGATCTTTTGCATTTAGGGAGAGGTCTTTGATTCAACATCCACTTAAAACATATTTTTGTATAAGTATATAACATAAACATATATAGAGTGCGGGTTGGTCGGGTAGGGTTGAGGCTCAACCCGCACCCTACCCAACCTGCACGAGAACCCTACCCGCACCCTACCCTACCCGCTGCGGATCGGGTTGGCAACCCTGCCCGATCGGGTGGGGTCGGATTGGGTACCCGCGGGTAGGGTACATATTGCCACCCCTATGCCCCACACGTCCGCGTCATTTTTCAAAAAGAGGCCATTCAACGCGCACGCGTCACCCTAAATTTTGGCATTATGTGAACGAAACAGAGAGTTGTGCGTACGAGAGGCTGCTCTCGCGCCAATGGTACAGTTCATTTCACGCAAATGCGTGACCCACGCGTCCACATGTTCGCGTCGCATGCGATGCACAGTTTATCCAGATCAGCGCCAGAATTCCTATCTTTTCTTCTCCAATCCTGCTTATCTTTCTATTATCATTCTTTCTTCTTTCTTCTATCTTTCCTTATTCTTTCTTCTTCCTTTCTTACTTTCTTCTTCTTTATCCCTTTAACTTCTCATCCCTCTTCACTTTCATTCTATTTTACTTAATTTATTTGCATACTTTCATTCATTGTATTTTAATTTTGTGCATATTTTTATTTTCTTTTCTAAATTTATTATTTTTCCATTGGTGTTAAATTTTATTTTTCAACTGTTGTATCTTTTCTGGTATTATTTTGGTGCTTAGTGACTTGTTTTACATTGATGGGATGATATTATTTATCCCATTGTTGCAAATTTTGCACTATTGATATGCCATTTTCTTCTATTGTTTTCTCACTTGCATGTTGTAGCTACCATGTAGTTGGAACCCTCATTATTTGGTATTAACCCAACCATATTTTATTTGTTTTCTTATCTTTATTTCTGGGTTACTTTTCTTCTTTTTTCTCTTCTTTCAGGATGACCACCGAGGAAGGGAAACAGAAAACGTTTACATGGGGCGACAAACAAGTTCCTACGCACGTTCTTTGGAGAAAAGTATCAGTGTAGCAACCTGTCCACTTGCACATCTTAGCATGCACCGAGGATGGTGCAATCTTTAAGTGTGGGGAGGTCGATACCGACTTCCGTGGGTTAGTAATTTTCCTCTCAACACCAATGTTTTATTTTCTTTGTTTGTTCATTGTTGCATTTGCATCTTTAATTGCATATTTGTTTGATTTTGTGCATATTTTACCACCACTTGGTTAAAGTAATATTTTCTTTTTCAAGAAACTTTTTACAGCATTTCACTAATTTAAATTGAAAATTTGTGTTAAACTTGTTTGAAGGAATATTATACTAGAACATAGTTTAGAGCTCGAACAAACAAAACCAGTGAGAGTTTGAGCCTATTTGATTGGTTGCATTTTATCAACCAAAATTTAATTTTGGTGTGTGTTATTCTCTCTAAAATTGTGATCTTTGTCTTGCTTAATTCTATATTTCCATTGTTTGATGTATGCATATACTTATATGATTGAGGCCTTTGTTTCACTGAGCTTACATACCCATATGACCTTACCTTTCATTATCACTTGCAAACCAATTTTGAGCCTATTATACCCCTTTGTTCTTTACTTTAACTCATCACTAACTCTAAGCGAAAAACAATAATGTCCTTAAATTTGAATCCTTGGTTAGCTTAGACTAGTGAGAGTGCTCATGAATTAAGTGTGGGGAAAAGTGGGTTTGGAAATATTTGGTTTAAGAATTGGGTGTTATATATCTTTATAAAAATGTGAAAGAAATGTTTAGAACATGTTCATGCATTCAATAATTTAATCATATGCATTGAGAAAAAAAATCAAAAGAAAAAGAAAAAATATATATATAAAAAGAAAAAAAATAAATAAAGGAGAAAAAAAAGAAAAAAAAGGAGCAAATAATAAAGGGGACAAAATTCCCCAAAGTAAATGGTGAAAGCAATGCATATGTACTGTACTCGAAATTTGGATGCATGAATATGTGGAAGACATGGTTAATGGATAGTTAGGTTTTATATTCTGATTACATGGATTGGCTTAAGTTAGGTGGAAAGTTTAAGTTAATTAAGGATTCAGATTTTAGTCCACTTGACCAAATACAATCCTACCTTGACCTTGACCCCATTACAACCCTTAAAAGACCTCTTGATTTGTGTATTTGTGCATTAAATTTCTTTTGATTGGTAGAAGAAGAGCAAGTCTTAGACAGCAAGGTTAGTCGAGAATTGAAAGAATCGAACCTTAAACACTTGAGTGATTAGAGTGTATACACTTCCAGTGAGGGTTTGGTGCTCGATTCTTTGTTCCCGGCTTTCATGAGCTATTTTCTTCTGCAAGTTTACTTGTACTTTATTTTATGATTTGAATTAGTGAAATCCAGTTCATGTCTGTTCTTGAAAGATTTATTTACTTTGACCAAGTAGGTAGAAATATTTTTGCATTTAGTTGCATTCATATAGATAGGTTGCATTTCATAAGTTTTACCATTTCCCTTCACTCTCTTATAGCTTCTCTTTAGCTTAGCATGAGGACATGCTAATGTTTAAGTGTGGAGAGATTTATAAACCACTATTTTATGGTTTATCTTGTGCTCAATTGAGTGTTTTTATCAATTTTTCACCCACTTATTCATAAGATTTGCATGGTTTTATAATTCCTTCCTTATTCTATGATATATGTGAAAACATGTTTCCTATGCCTTAAAAATATTAATTTTAATTATCCTTTATTACCATTCGATACCGTGATTTGTGTGTTAAGTATTTTCAGGCTTCATAGGGCAGGAATGGTTTAGAGGACATAAAGGAAATATGCAAAAATGGAAGGAATGCACAAAATAGAGTTTTGAAGGAAATGGCAGCGACGCGCACGCATGGACAATGCGAACGCGTGCCTAGCAAAAAGCACGAGCGATGCGTATGCGTGACTGACGCATACGCGTGACAAGGAAAACTTCCAAATGACACGCACGCGTGACCGACACCACGTGCATAAAATTACAGAAGTCGCCCCCAGCGATTTTTGGGCTGTTTTTGACCCAGTTTTTGGCCCAAAAAACTCAGATTATAGGCTATAAAGTGGGGGAATGCATTCATTCATTCATACAACATGGAATTGATAATTTTAGGTTTTTAGATGTAGTTTTAGGGAGAGAGAGGTTCTCTCCTCTCTCTTAGGTTTTAGAATTAGGACTTCTCTTAGAGTATGTTTATTTTCTCCTCAATTCCAAGTTCAATGTTCCTCAATTTAGTTTCTCTTCTACTTTTATTTATTTTAATGATTTCACTTGTTAATTACTTATTTAGCCAATTTGGCTTATGAACCCTTCATGTTAGATTTGAATTTATGTTTAAATGCAATTTGAGGTATTTCAAATTTATGATTGCTTTCTTCTATTTATGATATAAATAATTTAGATTCCCCTTCCCCCTTTACTTTGGTTGAGTAATTGGTGACACCTGAGTTATCAAACTCAGCGGTTGATTAAAAATTGGAATTTGCTGATTGATTTGGATCCCTCTAAAGCTAGTCTTTCTGTAGGAGTTGACTAGGACTTGAGGAATCAAGTTAATTAGTCCATTTGACTTTCCTTTATTTAGTAAGGGTTAACTAAGTGGGAGCAATAACAATTCTCATCACACCTGATAAGGATAACTAAGATGTGATTTCCAGTTCTCATACCTTGCAATGGTTTTCATGATAATTAATTTACTTTATTATTAATTTATTTTTCTTGTCATTTAAATTACTTGTTCCTTATTTCAAAAACCCAACGATACTTTTTCATAACCAATAATAAATCATACTTTCCTGCAATTCCTTGAGAGACGACCCGAGGTTTAAATACTTCGGTTATAAATTTTATTGGGTTTTGTTACTTGTGACAACCAAACTTTTGTACGAAAGAAATTCTTGTCGGTCTAAAAACTGTACTTACAACGGGAATTTATTTGTGAAAATTCTAGATCGCGCGAGAGTTTCGCTCGTCAACTGTCCTCTCTTCCTTTTACTGGAGCTGGCCTTAGCCTTGCCTTTCCCTTTCCTATCAGACATCCTGAAAAACAGAATTTCCAGGGTACAGATTATCAAATCAAAGTAGAAAAACAAAAAGGCAAATAATATGTAAGCAAAACAAACAGAAGATAAGCAACAGAGGAGTTAAAGCTAAAACCTGAAGTGATTCAAAAAGAGATAAATCCTTGGAATGAAAGAAAGGTAGGATTAAAAAAAATTAATCAGAAATCACTATCCAAGAATCTATACAATGAAATTCAGAACGCTTGCTTGTTAAGAAACAATAAGTATCATGCCTCAAAAGAAATTAAAAGAGTTAGTTTGAAAAAGGGTGAAAACTAAAAAGAAAAGTTAGAAAGTCAATTAAGTCAAAAGTTAGAAAAGTGGGTTAAAATTAGTGGCATGGTAATGTAGTTCTTAACCAAAAGAAGTTCACAAAGTTTAAGAACAAGCAAGCTCACATATCCATGCATACAATGCAAGTCATTGATGATGAAATATGTAATGCACAAAAGTACAAAAGAAAAATACAAGTCATCATCAATGTGTTTGATCACTTAAGTGCAAAAATTGGTGTAGAATAATTAAAAATGCACTCATGTAACCAAAGTTAAATTGGAACAATGAAAACGGCTACATAAATGAAATTGCACCAATAATTACAACTTAAAAGAACCTTAGACAAAAGAAACAAGATTAGGCCACTTGAAGGTTTAGGAAAACAACTTCAATGGTCAACGAGAAATACACTTGAAATATGATAATGAAGGATAGAAATTTGGACCTAACTTGAGTGATGAAAAACATCAAAGAGGTTCAAAATCACTTGGTCAATCAAGGTTCTAATTGACATAGAAATTCGTCAAATAGTTCCTTGTTATCACCAATGATGTAATTTGAATAAAGGGAACTAAAGAGCCGAAATGCCAGCTGACCAATTTATGAATTGAATTTGGCAATAATCAAGTAGGACTAAAGTCAAAATGTGCCGAGTTCAGTTCACAATTGGAAATTAATAGCAAAAAGATTTCAGAAAAATTCGGCAGCATTCCGACAGTAAATTGAGCGTTGCCGGATTAAGCAAACAACAAAATAAACTTAGTTCATATAAATTCAGATTACTCAATCAGCATAAATCCCAGTAAATTCATATGAATTGAACAGCAGCAAGCAAAGTAGCAACAACAGTAACATATAGCTTAACCAAAAGAAAATCAACATCAGCATCACACAGCAAAACAAATGAGAATCAGCCATTCCAGATAGCATCAATAGCAAAAATCAATCCTAAATCCACTAACCAAAATCCTAAAACTACCTAACCACCTAGAATCAACTAAACATGCATTTCTAACTAATTAATTGAACAAAAATTAACCAATGCTAACTCTACGACTTAAACAGAATGTAAACAGAATGCAGCACGGAATGCAGGGTAAACCTGAGAAATGCAGAAATATGGAAGAAGCTGAACATACAGAAGGCTAGAAGAGGGAAGAGCTACCACTCCAGAGGCGGCGGCTATGGAGGCAGTGATGGAAGCAGAGCTAGCGTCGGAGGAACTCAGAGACAGGGGCTCATTGTTCTTGTCGCGAAAATAGCAGAGGAATATGATATGGAGAAGACGAGAAAAAGGAAGAGAGAAGGTAGGTGGTTGCAGTTAGAGGATGGGGTCACCGGCGGCAATGGACGCCCGCAATATTTAGCATCTTTCTCTTATAATACAATATCTACTTTTAAAATAGAAAATGCAAAAGTTTTACTAAGAATTTATTTTTTTTTTATTTTAATTAGTTAGTTTATTGAAAAAAAATATAGAATTTATAATATAATTTTTCACTAACAAA
>NC_029788.2:117603417-117604995 GCF_000816755.2 Arachis ipaensis
AAGACTTTGATTAAAATTTTAATTTTTTAATAAATATATTACAAGTAAATTGAAATTTTCATCTTTTTTTGTTTTTTATAATTTTCTTTACTACCAAACAAGTCTAATCACACTTAAATTAAGGTGTTGACTTCCACAATGTACACGCAATTAAAATTACAAATGGAATATATAGTAATTAATTCATTATTTTATCGTTTTATAATTTTTTTTATTTTAGAGGATCTTTTTCTCATCTTAATTAATGTCTTTAGAGAACCAAAAACTTAGTTCAATCTTAAAATAATTTAAAATTTTAGATTATAATTGAATCGTGTGCTATTGGAATTAGAGAAATTTTTACACATTGATTTGACGCTAAACGAATAGTCAATATTGACAGCTAGCTAGTAAAGGACAAAAGTAGGTTCGTCAAAAAAGAAAGTGATAATGTATTTATGGGTTTGAGTATGAAAAATGAAAATGCTAAAGGAATAATTATTAAAAAATCATCAAAATTTATTATTTTTTGTCATCGCTTAACCATCATCTCAATTTCTTTATTTACTTTATTTTAATAACGCACTCTAGCATTCTTCCATGCCATCAAAGGCATATATATATGGATAGACATGTATAAGTTGTTTCATGTACCTAACAAGGCAAACTTGAAGAGTGAAGGCTGCTCAAGCTAATAAGAATTAAGATGAAAGCCTTTACTTATGTTCTCATCGTTCTCTTTATTTTCTCCGTTGGCATCGGTATGTTTTAGTTATCTAATAAATAAGGTTTAACTTTTCTTATTCTGTTGCACGAAAATGAGACTATTTGCCTTATAATTTATTTTATTGTTAAAAAGAAGAATGATTTTTTATATTGTTAAAAATAATTGGAAACAGATTTATGTTTATTTACTTATAAAATTTTATTATTTTTAATTTTTCTTCAGTAAAATTTGTATTTTTATTTTTAATATTCTCTCTTTTAAAGATTTTATGATGGAATAAGAGAAAATAACCAAAATAATAAAATCTTATTTTTGTGTTTTTATTTTTTATTTTTTTTTTACAAAATTTTAAAAACAGAAAATAAAAAGCACAAATCAAAATGCATATTCTTTAAGCATAGTTTAAATTTTACATCAAAGTACTAATGGTTTTATTATATGGTTGATGTGTAAATATGCATAGACAATGAAAGGTTGTTGAAAGTATCAGAGGCAAAAGAGTGTCAACAAACACAGAGTGAAGGAGGCTGTATAGAAAACACATGCAACAGTGTCTGCAAGAGAATACATGGAGGGCGAGCATCTGGTCATTGCAACGCAATAGAAGATTGTATTTGTTATTACCCATGTTAAATTTGTAGTACCCTTACTTTTACAACATTGTCCCCTTTTCAATAAATATTTAAATAATGGGTAATTGGGTAATGCAGGGATGGATCTACATGTGGAGGTGTGGGCCCCATTAAACCAATAAATAAATAAATATATGAATTTACATAATGCTTTTATTATCATAATGTGTTTGTCTCAACATTTAAAAAAAAATGTGTGAAAAACTTATATTATTTAATAACAATAGAAAGATAAAAAAA
>NC_029788.2:117605871-117606128 GCF_000816755.2 Arachis ipaensis
TTTTGGTCACTTACAAAAATATAATAATTATTAGTTTTTTTTTTTCGCATTTTCAAATCATGGGTTATTTTGTCGATAACGTAACATCTTTCAAGAATTTTTTGTCAGCGGTTGAATTATTTTAGTACCAAATTGATAGTTAACAACAACAATATATAACAACCACAACAATAACAATAATAATAAAATAAAAATAATAATAATCTAATTAGTTATTTATCCAAAATTAAGCTTAGTTTTTTAAATATGAATGAAAT
>NC_029788.2:117606297-117607896 GCF_000816755.2 Arachis ipaensis
TTATTTTAAATTTTAAATATCTAAATATATTTATATTAATTTTTTCATTATCTTTTTTATTATTTTTACTTTCACTATGTTGGATCCAGCATTAATAAGGATGAGATCATAATTCATATATAGGGTGTGGAGGTATGAGAAACAGTTTAAGAATATTTTATAGGAACTAATTATTCTTCCAAAGAAAATAATTTGTGACTTTGGCGTGAAATAAAGGTGGCAAATGGGTTAACTCCCTCCCTTCTTATTCTAAGTTTCCAACGATTTTGAATTTCATGCCCGCTCCATCTAACGGTAGGATGGCTAGTATGCCTTATTTTTCTTTATTCATTATTTAAAAAAATAATAATAATTTAGGGTAAAATATTAAATTGATTTTTATATTTGATAAAAGTGAATTCTCAAAAATATTCTCCATGTGCTTAAACTAAGAACAATGGCTCGCAGTGATAAGTGATACATTGATCTGGTACTTCTTGAGTTTGTACCTTTTTTTTAGGAAAGGATATTAAAGTTTGGTGGAACAGTGACGTTAATTGTAAATTGTAACCTTTTAGTACCTCATGATTGCAAAAAGCTCAAGTGTTACTTACCTTTAAACCTTCAATTTCATACTATATTTATTTAATATTGAGCATTTACGAATACGAACCGAAACTTTAGTTAAGAAAACGAAGATTCTTTATTTTAAACCACTTTACTACAAAGGTAGGTATATATATATTCACATAGCATTAAATACATAGACTTACTCCAAGATTCTAAAAAACAAATCCTACCCCTCTAAAATCCAAAATAATAAACGACGAGGGGAAAATAAATTCTAACAACTCAACTTGTAAACAGAATCTTCTATGTTCTTGTAGTTCTGCACTAAGCCTTCGCACCTGTAGCTGATGAAAGGGGGTGGAAATAAGGGGTAAGAACTGGGGAGTTCTTAGTAGGGTCGGGGTATAGAGTTATATTCATTTTATATATATTTGGTCCGTAGTAACAGTCAACAAAGTACTATCCAATTCAACAATTATAGAACACAAAATCCAATCACAAGCACACACAATCATAGAAAAGACACTCACAAACAAGTATGATGCATGTCTATCCCTAGTGCAAGTAATGAGCTCATTTGTTGGTTTCGACCCGCTCCCAACGTAACTCAGCAATCTTTGTCTGAGTTTGGTTTTTAGTGTCATAACCTCTAGTAGCAACCTTTGTTTTACAGGTGCAACTCTCTTGAGCCGATGTATGCAAATATAACCTCCGTAAACAACCTCAGTCTTACAGGTGAGGCTCTCTCTGGCCAATGTATGTATCGATAACCTCTATAAGCAACCTCTGTCTTACAAGTGCGACCATTCCCTGGATTGGATGATGTATCTCTGGAAGCAAATCTCGGGGGATTCACCACCATATCCTTGCTTATTTTCAACAGGTACATAATCATCTCAGCTCATTCTCAATGCCAAACAATACTTCTACTTATCTCCTTTTCGTTTTGTTCTTTCTTTCGTTTCTTTTATTCCTGCTCTCTGCTCTCCTGTGGCAGAGGTTCTTTAGATTCTTTTAATCTTTGCTCTCTGCTCTCCTGTGGCAGAGGTT
>NC_029788.2:117608289-117618491 GCF_000816755.2 Arachis ipaensis
TTTGAGTTTAATTTTATTTTAGTCACAAAAATTTAAAATATTGAATCTAAAAATGTTTCATTTAGTTTCAATATAGTTCTATTATAAAGTCAATGTCAAATAATTAATGAAATTCAGTGTTTAAATTCCTGGTTGCCACCGACAAATTTTTCTGCTAAAAGTGAATTCTCAAAAATATTCTCCATGTGCTTAAACTAAGAACAATGGCTCGCAGTGATACATCTGTTGCTGATCTGGTACTTCTTGAGTTTGTACCTTTTTTTTAGGAAAGGATATTAAAGTTTGGTGGAACAGTGACGTTAATTGTAACATTCTAACTTTTAGTACCTCATGATTGCAAAAAGCTCAAGTGTTACTTACCTTTAAACCTTCAATTTCATACTATATTTATTTAATATTGAGCATTTACGAATACGAACCGAAACTTTAGTTAAGAAAACGAAGATTCTTTATTTTAAACCACTTTACTACAAAGGTAGGTATATATATATTCACATAGCATTAAATACATAGACTTACTCCAAGATTCTAAAAAACAAATCCTACCCCTCTAAAATCCAAAATAATAAACGACGAGGGGAAAATAAATTCTAACAACTCAACTTGTAAACAGAATCTTCTATGTTCTTGTAGTTCTGCACTAAGCCTTCGCACCTGTAGCTGATGAAAGGGGGTGGAAATAAGGGGTAAGAACTGGGGAGTTCTTAGTAGGGTCGGGGTATAGAGTTATATTCATTTTATATATATTTGGTCCGTAGTAACAGTCAACAAAGTACTATCCAATTCAACAATTATAGAACACAAAATCCAATCACAAGCACACACAATCATAGAAAAGACACTCACAAACAAGTATGATGCATGTCTATCCCTAGTGCAAGTAATGAGCTCATTTGTTGGTTTCGACCCGCTCCCAACGTAACTCAGCAATCTTTGTCTGAGTTTGGTTTTTAGTGTCATAACCTCTAGTAGCAACCTTTGTTTTACAGGTGCAACTCTCTTGAGCCGATGTATGCAAATATAACCTCCGTAAACAACCTCAGTCTTACAGGTGAGGCTCTCTCTGGCCAATGTATGTATCGATAACCTCTATAAGCAACCTCTGTCTTACAAGTGCGACCATTCCCTGGATTGGATGATGTATCTCTGGAAGCAAATCTCGGGGGATTCACCACCATATCCTTGCTTATTTTCAACAGGTACATAATCATCTCAGCTCATTCTCAATGCCAAACAATACTTCTACTTATCTCCTTTTCGTTTTGTTCTTTCTTTCGTTTCTTTTATTCCTGCTCTCTGCTCTCCTGTGGCAGAGGTTCTTTAGATTCTTTTAATCTTTGCTCTCTGCTCTCCTGTGGCAGAGGTTTCTTTAAAAGGAGATTATAAATATTATTTTAAATACTTCTTTAAAATTACTCATTTATATCAAAATAAATCATTACTATAATTAGTATTTATCAAAGATATTATTTTATAAGAATATTATAATATGTAATATTAATGAAGCAAGCAAAGTAATCCTAAAAGCTTTAAAGAACGCAGACTTAATTAAAGAACTTTATATTTCTTTTCCATATGACACTTAGGGAGAGGTGAGGGAATAATGCGAAAATAATTTATATTATGGAATAATAGGAAAGAAAAGAAGAAGAAGAAAGAAAAGAAAAGGAAAGAAAAATATTAGAGAAACCTCTGCCACAGAAGAGTAAAGATTAAAAGAATCTAAAGAACATCTGCCATAGGAGAGTAGAGAGTAAGAATAAAAGAAACAAAAGAAAGAACGAAAACGAAAAGGGGATAAGTAAAAGTATTGTTTGGCCTTGAATTAGAGAAACCTCTGCCACAGAAGAGCAGAGAGCAAAAATTAAAAGAATCTAAAGAACCTCTGCCAGAGAAGAGCAGAGAGTAAGAATAAAAGAAACGAAAGAAAGAACGAAACGAAAAGGGGATAAGTTAAAGTATTGTTTGGCCTTGAGAACGAGCTAAGATTATTATGTACCTGCTGAAAACGAGTAGAGATATGGTGGTGAATCCACCGAGATTTACTTCCAGAGATACATCGGCCAATCCAGGGGATGGTCGCATCTGTAAGACAGAGGTTGCTTACAGAGGTTATTGATACATACATTGGCCAGAGAGAGGATACATACATTGGCCAGAGAGAGCCTCACCTGTAAGACCGAGGTTGCTTACAGAGGTTATGTTTGCATACATCGGCTCAAGAGAGTCACACTGTAAGACAGAGGTTGCTTACAGAGGTTATGGCACTGAACCAAACTCAGACAAAGGTTGCTGAGTTGCGTCGTGAGCGGGTCGAAACCGACATATGAGCTCATTACCTGCACTAGGGATATGCATGCATCATGATTGTTTGAGCATATCTTCTATGAATTCTGTTTTCCGTGATTGTGTATGTGTTGTGTTTGTTTTCTCTTTATGTTCTATAGTTATTATGTTTGATGCGTGATTCGGTTGTTACTGCTGACTGGGTATAGTATTAAAAATAATTTCTTAAAAATAAAATCTCAATATAATATAATAACTCATAATTATCTATTTATTTAATTTTCAAAAAATTCGAGGTGTTACATCCTACCCCACTTATAAAAATTTTCGTCCTCGAAAATTGATACATTAAAATAAGTTCAAACTCTACAAAAGGGGACTAAATTCATGAGAAAAATACATGCAACGCCAAGGATGAACACTCGAAAAGATTCAAGTGAACAGATTGGATCACAATCAAGCAAAGATATGCATGAACGATAAGGTGTGGTTGAAAGAAGTATTCAAATCACATTTTTTTAAAGGAAGGAATCCGAAACAAAAAATTCTAATGAAAACAATGAAAGAGATGACACCAAGTCACACATCACGAATAAAGAGTATACGTCGAAACGAATCGTTAAAACGTAACTTCTAACGTTCCCAAACCCCGTGATTCACATAATCTATTATTTCTATCTCGTCTATGATAATCCATTAGTGTTTTTGTATACACAAATCATTAGTATTAAGTTGGCCAGACCTAATACCATGAGAAATACAATGGTCGACTAACAACATTAATCAATAGACGGTCATGCATCTAAAACTCAAACTCTTGTCATTAGGACAAGTCCTACTGCATGATAGACACTCAGAGTATGCAGTAGAGTTATGATAAAGAATTAAAAGATTAAAGAAAAGAAGAAGAAATAAAAGAAGAGGAAAGAAGAATATTAAAGAAACTTCTGCCACAGGAGAGCAGAAAGCAAAGATTAAAAGAATCTAAAGAACCTTTGCCACAGGAGAGTAGAGAGCAGGAATAAAAAAACAAAAGAAAGAAAAAAACGAAAAGGAGATAAGTAGAAGTATTGTTTGGCATTGAAAACGAGCTGAGATGATTGTGTACTTGCTGAAAATGAGCAAAGATATGGTGGTGAGTCCACCAAGATTTACTTCCAGAGATACATTGGCCAATTCAGGGGAGGTCGCACTTGTAAGATAGAGGTTGCTTACAGAGGTTATCGATACATACATTGGCTAGAGAGAGCCTCACCTGTAAGACTGAGGTTGCTTATAGAGATTATGTTTGCATACATCGGCTCAAGAGAGTCGCACCTGTAAGACAGCGATTACTTACAGAGGTTATGACACATGAAACCAAACTCAGACAAAGGTTGCTGAGTTATGTCGGGAGCGGGTCAAAACCGACAGATGAGCTCATTACCTGTACTAGGGATAGACATACATCATACTTGTTTACGCATATTTGTTTGTGAGTGTGTTTTCTATGATTGTGTGTGCTTGTAATTGGATTCTTTGTTTGTTGACTTGGATAGTACTTTGTTGACTGTTACTGCGGACCAAATATATATAAAATGAATATAACTCTATACCACAACCCTACTAAGAACTCTCCAGTTCTTACCCTATATTTTCACCCCTTTTAGCTATAGGTGCGAAGGCTTAGTGTGAAACTACAAGAACATAGAAGATTCTGTTTACAAATTGAGTTGTTAGAATTTATTTTCCCCTCGTCGTTTATTATTTTGGATTTTAGAGGGGTAGGATTTTTTTTTTGAGAATTTTGTAGTAAGTCTATGTATTTAATGCTATGTGAATATATATACCTTTGTAGTTAAGAGGTTTAAAATAAAGAATCTTCGTTTTCTTAATTAAAAGTTTTGGTTTGTACGGTCAAACCGTAAAGAGGTGTGGGATGCTGAAATGGAGAAGAGAGGAAGAAGAGAGAAAATCCTAACTCCATCAAACTTCAAATCACCATAACTTTTGATCCGGAACTCCGATTGACAGGCCGTTTATGGCCACGCGTCGCTCTTCTCATACTCTACAATTCTATCTAAGTTTTGTGATGAGTATTCTACCATCCTCTGACCAATTTTCGTTTTTCTCTTTAAATTCGAATTTGGTTTGGGTTTTGAGGAAATCTTGTGATTTTAGTTATTTAGAAGTGCTCTAGTATGAGCCATTGGTGAGCTTCATTAACCAAATTCGTGGGTTAAGGTTAAGAAACCCTCAAACCCTTGTGATTTATCATTTTCATGAACCCTAGGTTGATTGTAAGTGTGAAATTGGTTATGTTACAGTATTAGTTGATTTTGGTGCACAATTGGGAGGTTGGTCTTGCTTGTGGAGCTTTGGTGAGGCTTGGAGCTAAGGTTGGTGGAGACTTCCAAAGAAGAGGCTCAATTGGTTTCACTCCAAAAGGTGCGGTTTAAGTTTCATTTAAGTACCATGTGGTGTGATGAGAATTCCTAGGCTAGATGCCCCTAGGATTAAGTTTGGATTGTGTAAATAGTTGGTACTAATATGCATAGTTGATTTGTAATGTAAATTAATGATTGGGTTGAGAATTGTGTGAATTTGTATGTTTGGTGTGTTTAGAATTTGATGAATTGGATAATGAATATTGGTTTGTGAAATATGTATTTAAATTGTGAATTTGGGCCAAATGACGTGAATCTTGGGCCGGAAGTCAGAAAGAGGTAAGAAAGGTAGGTGATGTGTGTATTGTGTGATCTCATATGAGATTGAATGGATATTGAATATTGAGTATGTGAATAAATGGGAGGAATATAGAATAATAAAAAATTAGAAATTTAGGAGTGGAAGGTGACGAAATTGGATTGAATTGTGTAGATGAAGTAAGTTTGGTTTTGGTTGAGTGTAATTATGTGAATGTGGTTGGGTTGTGGTCATTTGGATTAGTGGAAATGAATTTGTCTTGTGAACATTGGAATAATTGGTGATTTCTGTTTTTGGGTAAAAACTGATTTTTGAACAACTTCGGTGGTCCGTAACTCAATCCTCGGAGTTAGGAATTCCTCAAAACTGGATTTTTTATGAAAGTTTATTTAACGATCTTTCCAACGGTTCGGAAATGGTTGAAAAAACAATTTTGTTGAAGAATTTATGTGTGGCGGAAGTTTGAGGTTTGAAAATAAAATTCTGCAGCTTTTTCAGACTTAGAAAAATTTTTAATAAAACGTACTCCGACGTGCACGCGTCACTCACGATTTTTACTCTCTCATGTGTGCACCTGGCCAACGCGTACGTGTCGCTGTATTGATGCAGGTGCGTGGTATAAATTCCAGAGAGTTGTGATGGTAGCGTGCCGGTTTTGTGCGAGGAGCACAAAACGCATCCACGCGTACGCGTGACTGACGCGCACACGTCACCCTACCTCTCTACTTTCCACGCGTGCACATGAGCGATTCATACGCGTCACCCACTTTTCTCCATTTCCCATGCGTGCACGTGGGAGACGCGCACGCGTGACCCTATTTTCAACAAAACTTGATTTTTGAGTTTTTAAAGCCGAATTTCATACGCCTAAGCCTCCATTTTCATCCTCTAAGTCCTAAATCTTTATAGTATGCCTAGTAATAAAAAGAAGCTAGGACATGTGGTAACTTGTGGATGAAGTAAAGTGAGAATCAATGATGAATGATGAGTAATGATGATTGTATGAGTTGCTGAGGATGATGGTGCAAGTGCTGTGTATGTTATAAGCCGGATGGCTGTGATAAGCATTGAATTATGGTTGAGTATGTATATGTATATGAGTAATGATTAAATGATTATGACTGATTGAGGAAGCTTGAACATGTGGCGAGTATGCCGGAGATGCATATATGATTAATGAATGAATGTAGTAAATGAATAATGATGGATAGGGCACCGATACCCTCTAATGGTGACAGGGCACAGATATCCTCTAATGGTGACAGGGCATGGATTCCCTCTAATAGTAATAAGGCGCAACAGAAAGACTGTGCCGGGATAGTAGGCTGTGGCGTTGTCCACTTGCTCCGGGTATGAGATGGGGAAGGAGAACTATGATAAATGAGTTTAATTGTGGAGTTTTGAATGAATGAATGTCTGTGATACCTAGGTAGTTGCAAGGGTCGTGGTTCGTCCTGCTTGCTCCGGGTCATTGTTTGAGAATTGGTAATAATGAAGAGTGATTATGAATGAATGTGTATTTGTGATACTTGGGCAGTAGCAAGGGTTGTGATTCGTTCCGCTTGCTCCAGGTTAATGTTTGAGATTTGATAACAATGATGATTGATTTTAAACTGAATGAATGTATGTTTTGAGATCCTGAGCAGTAGAAATGGTTGTGGTTCGTCCCACTTTGTGACGCCTGGGTAGTAGCGGCAGTAGTGGTGATTCCACTCGCTCCAGGTTGAGCTTTTAAACACCCGTCTGGGTAGTAGCCATAGTAGTGGTTGTTCCACTGGCTCTGGGTTAAGTGGGTAGTAGAAAAGGGGTTGTAGCTCAAGTCCACTTGCTCCGCATAGGTGTTTCTGTCCATGGTTAGCTACCAGGACGTGTCGGGTTGGCTATATAACCGACAGATGATATCATCAGCCATAGGACAGGCATACATCATTTGCATATGTTTGAATTATTTGGGTTTGCCTATTTGTTTTGGATTGCTATATCATATATGCTATGTTACCTGATTATGTGCTACTTGTTCTACTTGTACCTTATTGTGTATTACTTGCCTATATTGCTTGTGTTTGTACAACTGAGAGGTCCCTCATGTTGGTGTCGGTTGACGCTGAGGGTTGTTCTTGATGATATGAGTTGATGATGTGATTGAATAATGATGATGATTATTGAATGAGATTATTGAGCTCCCTGGGTAGACGCAGTGAAGTTGTTTCACTTGCTCCAGGTAGGGTATGAGATAATTTGAGCTCCCTGAGTAGACGCAGTGAAGTGATTTTACTTGCTCCATGTGAGGATATGAGGTAATGACACAGAATTGCTGAGACAGAATAGTTGGAAATAGTTTTGTTTATAATTCTGATTGTGAATTGTCGGAGAGCTAGAAAGTTGGGAAGCATGAGGAATACGAATTAGATTTAGCATTCCCTTATGACAGTTGCCTATTTATGGATTAGCGAGAACATAGGATGAATATTGGGTGAAAGGAAGTTTAGGATGCTTAGTGAGTTTTTATTACAATGCATTGTATTTATTTGGCACTTTTACCGTACTGGGAACTCATGGGTCGGGGGTTCTCATTCCGTATATATCTCTTATTTTTTCAGATGCAGGTTCAGGTGCTCAGTAGTGAGCTGTGATTCATCTGAAAGACGGCGGAGATCTTTATATCCTCTAATTTATATTTTGCTTAAAATCTCTCCACCTTTATTTTGAAAAGCTTATGTATTGAACTCTTTTGAAAACTTGCCTATAGAGGCCCTTATGTATCATTTGGGAGAGACTAGGAGTTATTAATGTCAACTACTTATATCCTATACCCTAGCCGGCCTAAACTTCGCGGATCGCGTCTAGTGGCTATCTACTTATGTCTACTTATGCTATATATACATATATATACCTTCTGTCATTTTCTTATTCTCCTTTATGACTTTATTCTTATAACGCTTTCGACTTCACGCTTTATCTTCTAGTTGTCGATACGTGAGTGATACGACTTCGCAATTTTATTTTTATTTTTTTCAAGCTTCTCGTTTAATAATCCTTTCAATTTTATTTGTAATTATGTATTAAAAAAAAACAAACCCTCCTTGAGAGTCGTACCCCCTTATTATCATTAACTTTTGACTTGAGAATAAGGATTTGAATATTAGGGTGTTACACAGTTCGTATTCGTAAAGGCTCAATATAAAATAAATATAGTATGAAATTGAAGGTTTAGAGGTAAATAATACCTGAGCTTTTAGTGCGATCATGAGGTACTAAAAGTTAGGGTGTTACATTAATTATTTAAGATTAATTTTACGGTAGGACTACATTGAAGCTAAATAAATTTTTTTAAAATTCAAATATAATACTTTAGACTTTAGCAACCAAAACAGGATTAGATCCAAACGTAAGAGTCAATTTAATACTTTACCTAACAATTTATTAATCATGATCAGGTATAGACAACTAAGACAACACTCTTATTTGATAGGAAACGTTTCAGGTGACGAACTGTACGGGCTTGGCATACTGGTGAGGTATGTACGAGCAAGTTCCAATTTTCTTTTTGTTTTTTAGGTGGGGGGTGAATGACTCCTCTACCCTTAATTTTGAATAGGAAAAGTCTATTATGCACAGCTCTAAAATGAGAAAGACAAATTTTTAACTGGAGTCTTTTGATTTGTGGACAGGATAGCAAGAAGAAAGAGTAAAAGGAGGTAGGTCATTATCAAATGCGTAAACGCTTATGTAATACTTCTTAATATCCTTAATCGAACAATATAATTATGATTGAAACACTCTGCATGTTGCAATCGCATTACATAGAAATTTTGGCTATTTCTCGTATTTAGCTGAATTATGTTACATGGTATTCTAGCTTGTAATATTTTATTTAATATTATTTGGTATTATTAATATTATTATCAAAACTACAAAAGTTGTCTAAAATGAAATTAAAATAAAACAATAGGTTCTATATTATTTAATCATAAAAATTAATATCAGAGTAAATAAAAAATAATAGACTTGATTTTCTAGAGACGTATAGCTTTTTTATCGTTCAAAAATGTGGCTAAGTAACTCAAGAAAAATGTAACGTGAATATAAATCAATTTTGATCCTTTGGATTTTCCTCTATTCCAGTCTCACCATGCATATTATTTTTGATTTTAGAAATCATATGATTGAGTATATTACATCCATTTTATATTTATTGTTACTACAAATAACCTCAATATAATCATAAAAATTTTAAACTAACTTAAATCTATTTCAATTTTATCTTTATTATGAGTTTTAGGGATTATTATTATTTTTATTTGTATCTTCACTTTAATCTTTTATCATAAATTTTCTTTATTATTACTTTTTTCGTGTTAGAAAATTTCGGTTCACTTTTAGATACTATTAGTACTTATTTATGTTGTAACTTATTTGCTATTGCTATATGTTGTATTCCAATTTTAGATTCCATGAATAATCATCATTCTTAGTTTTGTTACTTTCACTTCAGAGTACTTTATTATGATTCTCAATATAATTGAACATGCATCTTTTAGAGAAACCTTATTCAATTGGATTGAGAAAGTGTATAAAGATATCTTCAAATTTCATGATGAACCCAAGACATTTTATCTTGAATTTTTTTGTCTTGATCATGTGTTATATCTGACCAAAAATAGACAAACCAAGAGGCTCAAATCCGGATCCACAACCCATTTCAGATGAACCTCCAAGCCATTGACCCAAGTCACAACACACCCACCAGTCACATTAGTTGGGGGCAAATTTGACCTTCGATGAATATAGCAAATGATGACTTAAGCATTAGGTTAAAGTTCAACAATGCACCCTTCAATCTATATGTCCACATTATAAAGTTTTTAACATAATTTTCACCATTAGAATATTTTATTTTAAATTTCAATGGTAATACACAATGGTGTACTGAAATGCTATGAAAGTACATTGCTTCACCTGAAATGCTTCCTATTTGATATATTGAACTCTTCTAAAAGTCATGTCAAAACAGTTTCTTCAAATACCACCAACTGACCAGCAAACTAAAAGAACAAAATTAAAACTAAATTGCCAAATTACAACTAGCAAGGCAGCAAATTAGCAACCAACTCATCAAAATTATAAAATTATAACCAGATAAATTAAAGCTAAATTAAAACTAGGAAACAAAATCATAACACATAACACAAAAAGCATAACATATTTACAAGGAAGAGAATAATTGTAGG
>NC_029788.2:117619817-117620425 GCF_000816755.2 Arachis ipaensis
TAATTGAATATTTAAATTTTTTGTTTTGTATAATTTTATTTTACTACCAAACACGTCTAATCAAACTTAAATCAAGGTGGTAAAGTCCACGCATAATAAAAATTATAAATTCAATAGTAATTAATCCATTACTTTATTCCTTTACAATTTTCTTCAATTTAGAAGATTTTTTTTCACCGTAATTAATTCGTTAGCATACTTATTAAGAGTTTAATTTTTATGTATTGATAGTATAAACTATTTTATACCATCGTTCAATTATATATCTGTTCTTTTAGATGATCATTCATGTGTTGATTTACTATAAAAAAACATTGAATACTGTCGGATTTAATGTTGGATATTAGTGACGAATTTACCGTCGAAAGCACCGGTGGATTAGGCGATAAATTCATCTGAAAAAAATGTTACTGTCGAATTTGATTTTCACTGGTAAATGTGCTGGTAATATTTAGAGGAAAGAATGAGAAATTTGGCGCGTTGTGTACCGGCGGATTTATCTGTCAGTAAATCTCACTTAAAGGAACGCTGCTTTTTGTGACGCATGATGAGGTTACCGTTGGAATGATCCGTTGAAAAAGCCGACAGTAAAATTGGCCCTAAATTTG
>NC_029788.2:117620486-117623335 GCF_000816755.2 Arachis ipaensis
CACCACCACCGGTCACCTCTCTCTCTCTCTCTCTCTCTCTCTCTCTCTCCAATCTCCAAAGACCACGCGTGGACTGATCGCTGCCACCACCAACTTACACCGCATGGAACGTCGTGGTGCCACCGCCGATTTTGTCGCTATCGTCACTGCTTGTCGGAGCTGCCTCCTTCCTCTGTTTGGGTAGGTTAGATTCCTCCCTCTTCATATTGTATCCTATTTTACATTTATAATTTTTAAACTGAAATCTTAAATGCATAAATGTATCCATCCAAGTTGGTTACTACTGCTGCCACCACCACGCTGGAGAAGTTTTTTTGCACCATCACTGTCTCTAGATAATTCACTCACTAAGAATTTTAGAGTACTTAAATCTTAAATCTTAATTTGTTATGAGTTAGAAAATATGTAATTAGAATGATGATTACTGAATTATAAGTTGTTAATTTTTCTTATTAATAACATGAATGGAAAAAAGAATAACATTGTTTGTTATATTCTATTATAAGGTAATATAATATTTTTCTAATTAGTTTTTAGTTTAAAACATAAGATCAATTACAAATTTTTTAAGTTTAATTTTGATAAAAGTAAATAAACATTTAGGGTTATTAATTTTTATATTTCACTTCCTTTATTAATTTTTCAGATTAGATTTTTAAGTTTTGATTATTAGTTTTTAGATTTTACTAACTTTATTTCTATTTTAGGATTTTTTTAAAGTTGTATAACTTTAATCATAAGTTGTTCATGCAATACTCAGGTTGGTTTTATATCTGTAAACGTGCTATGCTCTTTATGTTTTACGTTGAACTTACTTTTTCTATGATAGAGTTTTAGGACGAAAGTGGAAGAAGTTTGCGTAGTGGAGCCTTCTCAAAATCTTTGTTTGTCGAAAAATTGTGGAGTAATAAGGGGTTACGCACTAGAACGGCTATGATTTTATATTTTATTGAATGTTATTTCTTCTAATATATTATCCCTGCAATTGTTTCCTCTGTAAAAAGTGATAAACTTATTTGGTGGATTTTTTTGAATTAATGAAAAGTTCTACCGAATTTTCGTTTAAATTGTTTAAAACATGTTTGGTTTGTAAAAAAATAAAAGTTAAATTTGATGAAAAATTCTAATTATAGAAGAAATTCTACCAAATTTTTTAAAAATTTTAATAAATTGTATTGTTGGTTGAATTTAAGAGTTTTGTGACAAAACAATTCCAAGTCATCATCTATGAATGTATGATGGGGATAACGGTGGGCGGGAGAGGGGGTTAAAATTTGAGTTCTTTGCGGGGTTAACGATTTTGTTGCGTATGTATTCAATATGGAACCGTTTAGGTCTCAAGGTGTATCTAGGTGTTTGTGCTATAAGTGTCGGCTGACTAAATGGTTAGGACTTTCGGATATAACACTTCAGCTCTACCGTAATTGGTTCAAGGATGGGTATTGAATGTGAACAGAACACAGAGAAGTAGATGAGCAGAAAATCAATAGGTCAAAATTCTCCAAGGGTAAAGATCAACCAATTTAATTAAAAATAAATCTACCGTTAAAATTATTCGACGGTAAAGATCAACCAGTTTAATTAAAAATAAAAATGTACAATGAGATTTACCGTCAAATTTTTTCGACTCTAGCGTAGAGCAAAATACATAGCGCACGACGCCAATAAGTTTAGCAACGTTTGATTTTCATGTCTTGAAATCATAATCCAACGGTAATTACCAGTGCAAAAATAAATCCAACAATAATTAGTTACCGGTAAAATTTATACCGTCAGATTTATTCTGTCGTTAAATCTGATGGGAAAGTATGTTACCATCAAATTTATTTCGTAAATTTGCCAATAAATCCAATAATATTCAATATTTTTTTTGGTAGTGATTATTAAAAGTAGTTATTTTGTTGATATAGTAATGATACATAATTAGATATACATATAAAACTTCTTTATATTATTCGTGCTGTATTAAAATTAAATTTTACTTATTAATTTCTTAATTAATTATTTTTTTATTAGAAATGGTAATTATGTGGTTTGACTTTGATAATAGAATAATTATAAAATTAATTAGGTACCATAACAAGAATGTACCCTCCTCTTATTTTGTTAAAATGTAATTAATTTTAGTATACTATAGTAAATAAAAGATGCCATCAAAGGCATATATATATGGATAGACATGTATAAGTTGTTTCATGTACATAACAAGGCAAACCTGAAGAGTGAAGGCTGCTCAAGCTAATAAGAATTAAGATGAAAGCCTTTACTTATGTTCTCATCGTTCTCTTTATTTTTTCCATTGGCATCGGTATGTTTTATTAGTTATCTAATAAATAAGGTTTAATTTTCTTATCCTGTTGCACGAAAATGAGACTATTTGCCTTATAATTTATTTTATTGTTAAAAAGAAGAATGGTTTTTTATATTGTTAAAAATAATTGAAAACTGATTTATGTTTATTTACTTATAAAATTGGAAATTCATTTCTTTAAAAATCTAATTATTTTTTGCATATACATGAAAAATATCGTTTTTAAACCCAAAAAAAGTGCCAGAAAATGTCATAAGGAACACATTTTAAGGTTGTGCACTTGTGCTTATTTATGATCATTAAAAAGGTAATTTTACAATTTGATTTATTTTCACGTTTAAAATAACTTAAAAAATTATTTAGTTAGAATATATTCTTTTTATTTTTATATAAAAAACTGAAAAACTTTTTTTTTGAAGAATTTCTGATTAATTTATAAAAATTTATGTAAAAAAAGGGTAAAAATTGATTTATTTTTCTATAAGAAACTGGCTGTATAAAACATGCATGATACGGGACATGATATAATATGAGACAC
>NC_029788.2:117623510-117624573 GCF_000816755.2 Arachis ipaensis
AGAATAATAAGGATGAACACGTTGACACGTGATAATATTTAAATATGTTTAAACATGTCTAAAAAGTAATTTTATGTTTTTTTTTTTATCAAGTTTCGGTTTGGTACAAAAGTTATTCATGTAAGATGAATATTAAATAAGTGTTGTGTCTGAAATGTGTCCGATCGATACACGAATAATTAGACACAACAACTAAGTAAAATATTCTTGTTTCATACAGGAGTACTAATAATTGTTGTATCTGTTTGATGTGTATGTATGTGTAGGAAATGAAAGACTATCGAAAGTAACAGCAGAGGTTAGCTACTGCAAAACAACATTCCCTCATGTAGTTTGTAAATTAAGTCCGCCGTGCAATGCTTTTTGCAAAGACACATATGGAAGAATAGCAAGTGGAGATTGCATTGCCAACAAATGTATTTGTGAATACCCACCTCCTTGTGACAATTTTTAGTCCTATCTCTAAAACATTAGTTTTCCTTTTCCATAAATGTGTTTCAAACTTCCAATAGGGGACAACGAATAATAAAAAGCTTAAATATTATATCAGACTGATGTTTCCAATTTTATTTACCATCTTTCTCGTTTCTAGTTACTTTTTACTTTATTATAAGGTTAAAAAATCAGGGAAATCATCTCCCAAAATAAAAAATGGCATTATCATCTCTCAAACAAAATGTTATGAGTAGTTAGTAGTTACTAATTTTTTTTCGTTAAGATTTTGTTATTATTTGGTAGAAGAAATATTGTATGCATAATTTTTGTGTATTTTTTTATTAGTATTAAAATTGATTAATAAGAAATAAGAGAAGATAAAACAAAATTTATCTTTCATATATAATAGAAAGAGAGTTTAATTTTTATGTATAATATAAAATATTTTATATGCATGATCATCCAATTATATACATTTTTTTTGGATGACTATTTACGTAATTAATATAAAAATTAGTTATTTTTACTGATTTACTGTTACATAATTAAATTATATATGTATAAAATTATTTTATATTGACTGTTCATCAAAATTAAATTCATAAAAAAATATATTTAATATCACACG
>NC_029788.2:117624853-117625153 GCF_000816755.2 Arachis ipaensis
AGTTTAAATTAAAGAGTTAATATAGAGAAAAAATAATATTTTCAATAAAACCTAATGATTGTCTTAATAATTGTACACAACTTAAAAAAGACACCTAATATGATATGAAAGGAGTATATTACAAACTTGCCTAACATTATATAACTAAATAAATAAAAGTACGGATAGATTAAATAAAACAAATAACGGAATTCTAATTTCTATCTTTAAAGATAAACTTTGAAATAAAAAAATATAAATTATTGTACAAAATAGTTAGAAGCTAGAAAAAAAAACACTATAAAAGACGACAAAGACGAC
>NC_029788.2:117626258-117637936 GCF_000816755.2 Arachis ipaensis
GGTATAGAATCTTTTAATTGATGACAAATTTTACCATCACATTAATAGTTAATAGAAATCATCATTAATTTATAATATTTTTTATAACAATTATTCTCCACATATAAGTTATTTTTTGATGCAAGTCTATAAAAGTCATTTATATTCATGCACGCGCACACGTTCTTTTTCGTGCCGTTACTGCACGTTCTTTTTTTTCTTCGTTATTTTGCTCTTTCGTTATCGTCGTCACCAACACCACCTCCTCCTTCTCCTCCTCTTCCTCCTTCTTTTTTATTGGAATTTCTTCTCCTCCTTCCTTTTTCTCTTTCTCCTCCATCACCAGTTATCTCGTTGTTGAAGATAACGAATAATTCAAGTTCAAATTGTCAATTGAACCAAAATAAAATTGATTATTGTTCTGAATCCAATCAAGTGGTTGAGGTGTGGTTCGATTCTATTTAATTTTTTCGTTAGTAGTTTATGATTTTGTAGGTGAATAATGTTTCATCATTGATGGTTTAAATTGAATGTATGTAAAACTTCTGCATTAAAAAAATATTTTTCTCTATTTGCAGCAAATTTGGGTGTAACATGTATTTGAGTTTATTGTTTAAGAATTTTCGGTGTATGTGTACTGATAAGTTCTGCATAATTCAAAACTCTTATTCTCCCTCCTCCTCATCTTCTGTTGCTTCTTCTTCTTTTTCATCATCATCATCTTCTTTTTTTCTTATTCATATTTTTTTCTTGTTTTATCTTCTCAAATTTTTTCTTGTTTTACTCTTTTAACAAGAATAAAAACAAAAAAATTAAATAAAGAAGAATAAAAAACACATAATGCTACAAAATTACTTCGAAGAGGATGAACTTACATTCATTCAACTAAAAGAAAGAAAGAAATAAGAAGAAGAAGAGAAAAATATAGCATTAGAAGAAATATTTTTCTGTATTTGCAGCAAATTTGGGTGTAACACGAAGATATTTGGTTATAACACAAAGATATTCGAGTGTATTATTTATATTAAGAATTTTCGGTGTATGTGTGCTGATAAGTTCTGCATAATTCAAAACTCTTCCTCTTCCTCCTCCTCATCTTCTGCTGCTGCTTCTTCTTCTTTTTTCATCATCATCACCATTTTTTCTTTTTTTTATTCATCTTTTTCTTTTTTTTTATGCAACACCCTAATATTTAAATCCTTATACTCGAGTCATAAGTCAATGATAATAAGGAGGTACGACTCTCAAGGGGGTTTTTAATATGTAGTTATAAGTAAAATTGAAAGGAGTATTAATCGAGAAGCTTGAAAAGAGTAAAAATAAAATCGCGAAGATGTATCACTCATGCATCGACAACTAAAAGATAAAGCGTGAAGTCGAAAGCGATATACAGATAAAGGCATTAAGGAGAATAACAGAAGGACAATATATAGATATATAACATAAGTAAATAACCACTAGCCGCGACCCCCAAAGTTTAGGCTGGCTAGGGTACAGTATAACAGTAGTTGACAACAGTATCTCCTAATCTCTCCCAAAAGAAACATAAAAACCTCTATAGGCAAGTTTTCAAAAGAGTTTAATACATAATATAGCTTTTTCAAATAAAAGTGGAGAGATTCTAAGAAAAATATAAAGTAGAGAATATAAAGATCTTCGCCGTCTCTCAATTGAACCACAGCTCACTTCTGAGCACCTGTACCTGTATCTGAAAAATAAGAGATATATACGGAATGAGAACCCCTGACCCATGGGTTCCCAATACGATAAAAGTGCTAAATAAATACAATACATTGTAATAAAAACTCACTAAACATCCTGAACTTCCTTACACTATATTCATCCTATGTTCTCGCTAATCCATAAATAGGAAACTGTCATAAGGGGAATGCTAAATCTGATTCATATTCCTCATGCTTCCCAACTTTCTAACTCTCCGACAATTCACAATCAGGAATATAAACAAAACTATCCCCAACTATTCTGTCTCATCAATTTTATATCATTATTTCATATCCTCACCTGGAGCAAGTGAGATCACCTCACTTCGTCTATCCAGTGAGCTCAAATTATCTCATTTTCTACCTGGAGCAAGTGAAAACACTTCACTACGTCTATCCAGGGAACTCAAATTATCTCATTCTCTACCTGAAGCAAGTGAAATCACTTCACTGCGTCTACCCAGGGAATTCAAATTACCTCATTCAATAATCATCATCATTATTCAATTACATCATCATCTCATCTCATCAAGAACAGCCCTCAGCGTCAACCGACACCAGCATGAGAGACCTCTCAGTTGTACAAACACAAGCAATACAGGCAAATAATACACAATAAGGTACAAGTAAAACAAATAGAACATAATCAGGTAACATAGCATATATGATATAGCAATCCAAAATAAATAGGCAAACCCAAACAATTCAAACATATGCAAATGATGTATGCATGCCCTATGGCTGATGAGTCTCACCTGTCGGTTATAAAGCCAACCCGACAAGTCCTGGTAGCTAACCATTAGACTGTCCCTCTGTCGTGCATCCCCAACTCGAGTTATTCACAATCATAATCATAATCACACAACACCCACACTGGTGTTTATCTATGGGGGCGAGCTCATCCGAAACTTTCACAGTGTCCGGCCACACTTACTACATAGGGTCAACAGAATCTTGGATCTCATCCTGGAGTAAGTGGAGCCAACCCACTGCATCTATCCAAAGAAATCCGAAACTCAGATAATTTTACAAATCTCAAATAAACCTCGACTGGGAGCAAGTGGGGGCTAACCACTGCATCTACCCTAGGAGTTGCAAACCAAACCTGGAGCAAGTGGAATCAATGCCACTGCATCTATCCAGGCAGGTATATCTCACCACATCCCGGAGCAAGTGGATCAATGCCACTGCATCTACCCAGGCAGGTGTTTAAAAGCTTAACCTGGAGCGAGTGGAATTACCACTACTGCTGCTACTACCCAGGCGTCACAATCTCTGACCTGGAGCAAGTGGAACGAACCACAACCCTTGCTACTAGCCAGGCATCTCAAACATACATTCATTCAAAACTCCATAATTAAACTCATTTATTGAAATCCTCCTTCCCCATCTCATACCCGGAGCAAGTGGACAACGCTATTGCCTACTACCCGGGGTCACATATCACATTTAACATTTTCCATCATTATTCATTTACCACATTTAATCATTAATCATATACATATACATACTCAGCCATAATTCAATTCTTATCACAGCCATCCGGCTCATACTATACACAACACTTCCACTATCATCCTCAGCAACTCATACAATCATCATCACTCATCATTCATTATTGATTCTCACTTTACTTCATCCACAAGTTACCACATGCCCTAGCTTCTTTTCATTACTAGGCATATTATAAAAATTTGGGACTTAAAGGATGAAAATGAAGGCTTAGAAGTCTGAAATTCGGCTTTAAGAACTCAACAATCAATTTTTGCTAGAAACAGGGTCACGGGTGCGCGTTGCCTATGCGCACGCATGGAAGGCAGAAAAGTAGAGTGACGTGTAACACTCTCGCTATCAGAAGTCACGCTTCCGGCTGCGCTACTCTGATAGCAAGAAATATTACGACTACTTTACATACTAAATAATAAAATAGGATCCTGTGACTCGACATTGTATCGCTGAATTCTTTGAAAACCAGAAATAAATACTTTATCTTAAGAAAAATACAAGCAGGCATAGATTCATATACAAGACTCCTTACATAATGACTCAATATATTATACATATAAAACATACAATTCCTATCCCTCTTACAAACCTGTAATAACAATGACGAGGGAAGAAAATAATCTAATTAATACAGCAACATATATAAACCAAACGCAGTATAACTCTCTATAATGCTTCCTCATTTGGTTCCTGAAAAGGTAAAGCTGTAGAGGGGTGAGAACCTAACCACACGGTCTCACCATGGAATTTTCAAAGTTGTCATAAAAAGATATTTAATAAGAAAACTGTTCTCAAGCTCAGTGATTATCAATGCCTTATGAATCTTTTCAAAACCAATAAGAAATCGTTCAAAACCTTTTCAAAGGAACAATATTTAATCTTTTAGAAATCCGAAACCTTTTCTTTCTTATAAGAAAAATCTCAATCAGAAACCAACCACGCAATCAAACAACACCATCATTAATTCAGCATCAAAGTTCATTCTCAAATGTAGTACACCAGGACAAACACAGGCAAGGCAGACAAGGAAAGCACAAGTAGGTAGCGGTTACAGCAAATAGTTCAAGTAGCAGTTAAGGACAGTTTAGCAATTAGGCAAACCAAAACAAGTTCAAACCCAAACAAAGCATACAAATGCATATGATGCATGCCTGTCCTATGGCTGATGAGGCTCATCTGTCGGTTATCCAGCCAACCTGACAAGTCTGAATTGTCCTTAGACTGTCCCCCGACGTGCATCCCCAAGAGTCTATGCATAGTTTTTCTCAAATAATCAATATTGCTCAATGGGGGTAACATTCCCCGGAATTTATATAGTGCCCGGTCACACTTACGTCATAGGGTCAACAGAGTATCAAGTTTTCAACCTGGTACACGTGGTGGCAAGCCACGACACTTAATCCAGGGAACCTCGTATCTCAGATATATCAAATTCATAAGCCATATCAATAATTCAAATATCATATCTCAACATTCTCAACATCATAATCATTCATCAATCCAAATCTCATTTTCAAATTCATTCAAAAACCATATTTCAGAGAAAATTCTCAATCATCCTTCTTTCCATTCCGTTCACTAACAATTCTCAATTCAAAACATAACTCTTTCTTTGATAAATGAGGTAGTTTTAAATCATATAATACTTAAAACCTTTTTAAAATAACTACTTTCAATGAAACTTCTAATTTTATAAAATTTCGGCAGCATCTCCTCTAAAACTCGGATACTGCCACCCTTTTCGGGTCCCATCCAAACATTTCTCAAACCATTTCCAAATCTCAATCACTTTCCAAAATTCAACCAATTCCAGTATCAAATTATTTTCAAACCAGACCAATTCCAATCATTTATAAAATGAGACTGAATCAAAATCAAACCGCTTTAACTTCAAACCAAGAAAAACCACTTTTCCTAATAATCAAGTAAATAACTTTTCAAATCCACTTCTTATCAACAACCGTACTTCACTCAAGCAATCAAGCACCCAATAATCCAGTCCAACAAACCATCACATCCACAAGACAAATATAATCACAGAAATATATCTTTTTGCATTAATATATATTTATCACAACTCTGTAATGTAAAATAGACTTTAAGAAAAACCCTACCTCAATTATTCACAATCCGCATAATTAAACGCGTTGAATCGCTTTTTCCCCTGGCTCATCATAGCGGCAGCCTCAACCACGGCTCCAAACCACTTTTGCAGCAACCATAGTTACTCTAATCGCAACAAGAAATAACCGAAACTCAATCAAATAGCAAATAGCATTGCAAAACCCCAGCCACATAACAGAATAGCGACTAAAAGAATTTCGAAGCAAGAACGACTTACGGTACCAACAAGGAACTAAAGTACAGCGCAGCCGCAGCTTCAGCGGTTAACTCCGGCAAGCCTCAACGGCAGTGGCTTCAGCCCACAATGGAAAAACTCACTACAACATTATCAAACATATACGACTCAAGCGACGACCCTTACGGTAACAAATTTTGATGGATAAGGAAGATAAACCAGAACAGGGCTAGAGCTTACCAAGAAAACAGAAGCTTCAATGGCGGTTTCCGACGGCAACAGCGGCGGAGATGGCTCGACGGCGACGAAGGTGGCTTCCTTCCCTTCCATCCCGTTCTGGTCACGTTTCCCTCTTCTCCTCTGGTCAGATCTGCGTCGACGGCGACGGCAACGACGCGAGCTCCACAGACGGCGACACCTCCTTCTTCTCGCGCGGCTCTCTCCCTCGGTTCTGAGCTTCTTTGCGATGGTGACGAACGACGTGGTGTGTGGCGGCGCTGGCTTCATGGCGAGAAGGACGGCGGCGACGGGCTTCACAGCAGAGATGACGATGACGACCGGAACCCGCGAAGACGACGACAGGCACGGCACAGCAGTGGTTCGCGAGGCATGGTGCAGCGGCGGCGAGCTTCATCCGCGGCAAGGAATGATAGAACGACGTTGTTCTTCTTCTCCTCGGGTTCCCTCCTTCGCGTCGGTGCTAATCAGCGATGGCGGCGAACAGCTCGGGCCACCAGCGCTGGCCGTCTCCCTCTCCTCTCTTCTCTGACTCTGTTTCTCCCTCTCTCCCTCAACATTTTTTTTTCTTTTCTTTCCTTTTTCTTTTTTCTGATATGTTTAGTTAATGAAAGAAAACAATTGTGGCGGCTATGGTTCATTTGGAATAAAGGAAAAATGTGTGTTAATTAAGGTTAGGGTTTGTATATGGAATTGGGGATTTTAGGTTTGATTTGAGTAAAATAATTTTAATAAAATTGGAGCATAAAGTATTAATTTTTGAAAAACTAATTTAATCTCTAATGTTACTTTAAAATATTATTTGTGGTATAAAAACACTAATTAATTCTCAATAAATTACTCTAATTGAAAATTCATAGTAATATAATTAATATAATTAATTTTTTTTCTTTATCTTTAACTAATGTATTAAATGATATAAATTAAATTATCTAAAATCAAATCATATAAAATTCTTATTATTTCATAACTAGCAATCTTATAATTTAAATATAGAAAATAATTCAATAATTATAAAATTAGCTAAAATTCTAATTAATTATCAAAACCTGATTTAATTTTTTTGATTTAATTAACTTTAATAAAATAATTTCTGAGAATAAAATTTCTAATGAACAAATGAATTAAAATTAATTCATAATAAGATTTATTTGAAAATTCTGGGTCTTACATGACGCGTGAGTGTCGCCCATGCGCACGCATGGAAATCAGAGAGGTAGTATGATGCGTGCGCATTAGTCACGCGTACGCGTGGGTACATTTTGTGCTCCTCGCACAAAACTGGCACAGTACCAGCGTAACTCTCTGGATTTTCTACTAGGGCACCTGCATCAATACGGCGACGCGTACGCGTCGGCCAGGCGCACGTGTGAGAGAGTAAAAATCGTGAGTGACGTGCACGCGTTGGCCATGCGTGCGCGTCGGGCATGCGTGCACGTCGAAGTATGTTTTACCAAAAATTTTACTAAGTTTAAAAAGCTGCAGGATCACATTTTCAAACCCCAAACTTCCGACGGGCATAAATTTTCGTTTCAAATCATTTTCCACCCGTTCTTTGAACGGCATAAACATCTCGGATCCAATTTTATTTCTAAACAAGTTTGATACAAATCGGGGATCCAGAGATCGAGTTTTTCTATGTCAAAGTAGGCCAAAATCACAACTTTCATAAAAACCAACAAAACCAAATTTTCAACACAAACCAATTTCAAACCTTTTCAAAACCAACCAAAACTTACCAAATCAACCTCAAACCTGTAGAACTCATATTTTCAACATTCTCATTAAATTCACAATCCACCAATCCACCATTTTGACCAATCTCAATCAAATAACTCAATTTCAATCAAAATACCATATAATATATTTCATTCCACATCTTAAGTTCCAACAATACCAATTCCATCAACCCCAATACATATAAATCCATGTTATCATATACAACTCACGTGCATTATCAACAAAGACATCAATTCCTCCCTCAAAACCAATAACCACATAATCCATACAATCCCTTGTAACCAAATAACAACAATCACAATTCCCTTCAATCTCATACGATATCACACAATACACACATCACTTACCTTCTTTACCTCTTTGCGGCCTCTGGCCCAAGATTCACGGCCTCCGGCCCAAATTCACAATTTAAATGCGTATTCCACAAACTAATATTCATTATCCAATTTATCAATTTCTCAACACACCAAACATACAATTCACACATTTCTCAACCCAATCATTAATTTACATTGCATATCGACTATACATTTTAGTACCAACCACTTACACAATCCAAACTTAATCCTAGGGGCATCTAACCTAAGAATTCTCATCACACCACACGGTACTTAAATGAAACTTAAACCGTACCTCTGGTAGCCAAAATAATTGAGCTTCTTCTTGGAAGTCTCCATCAACCCTTAGCTCCAAGCCTCACCAAAGCTCCAAAAGCAACACCAACCTCCCAATTGTGCACCAAAATCAACCAATACTCTAACATAACCAATTTCACACTTACAATCAACCTAGGGATCATGAAAATGATAGATCACAAGGGTTTGAGCACTTCTTACCTTAGTCCATATGAAATAAGGACATAGCTCACTTAGAATCCATGTTAGAGTATCCCTAAACAACCAAAATCACAAGATTTTAACACTAACTACTCAAAAACGCATAACAGTGGGGAATTTCGAAAACTGGGCAGAGATAAATGAAATACTCACCACAATAACTAGATAAAATCGAAGAAGATGAAAAAAGCGATGCGTGGCCGCAAACGGCTCGTCAATCAGAGTTTCGGAGAGAAAGTTATGGTGATTTGAAGTTTGAAAAGCTAAGTTTTCTTTCTCTCTTCTCTCTATCCGCCCCCTCTCTCATTCTCTAGGATAAATGAGATGAAATGCTTATAACTAATGTTTATATATGTTGGGTCTTGGGCCCATATAGGCTCGGTTCACTTGTTTTAGTTCGTTGGCCCAACTTTGGGTCAAAAGCTTTAAGATTAGAGTTTTAAATCGTATTTTAAATATTTCTATCTTTCCAAATTATAAATTCTTATTTATTAAAATTATTCACTTCTAATTAATTTTCTCAGCTACAGTACCAGACAGACCGCAGTCAGTACTGCTGGTCAAATTTTCAGTGCGTATTTTTTATTCAAAAACTATGTTTTCCGACTTAGAAAAATTCACTGAGTCCAAATATCATATTTAAATGATCAAATTCCAATTGCTAAATTTTCTAACCATATTCGCTCCTATTTAATTTATTATTTAATTAATTACAGTTTGACCAGATTTTACATTCTAACCCCCTAACAGAAATTTTTGCCCTCGAAAATTCCATTCGCCACTACGAGTACGTGATCGTAGTCTGCCTTTATATATATCCAACGCATAGTAGTCTCAATGTCTTTTTACTCTGCGAGCTTCCGTTGCCGCGCTCTGATTCCTCTATCTTCGAGGGTCTAGATCATTTGTCCAACGCCGACCAACAGCCTCGTTCATTACTCTCGTCATCTCATCAACTCACACCTTATTAAATCTCAAATCATGTCATCAATAATATCACCATCATCATTAATCATAGTCATCATCCCACATCACTATAATCAACCAAAAATTATCACCATACCTTAATCACACTCCACTATTATCCTCTCTCTCTCTGTCAAGCCAATTACCACTAATCACAGCTCAACTCCAAGCATAACCTCCAGACTTACTTTCTTATTCCCAAACCCTTGAATTTATATATAAATTGCTGTTTTAAAGACTTTGACTAATTAATCAAAACTCTCTTCGTTTTTAGAAATAAAATGAGTTTGAAATAACAAGTTAACAAAATTATAAGAATCCGATTTTCTTTAATAATCTATAAAAGCATTCGAAACACATCTCTTTTGTTAAAGTTACTCAAATCAAAAATCATTTTTCATTTTCATAACCAACAATCTTTCAAACTCTTGGGGAAATTTTGACGGCACCTTCCCTAAAAACTGGAGTTTGCCACCCGTCACGGGTTCCCTCAAACTAATCTCAGTACAACATCAGCATTTCAATTTAATGGTTTTCAAATTCGTCTTTCAAAACCAATCATTATAAATCTATCTCCTCCCCTAAAAACTAGAGTTTGCCACCCGTCACGGGTTCCCTCAAACTAATCTCAGTACAACATCAGCATTTCAATTTAATGGTTTTCAAATTCGTCTTTCAAAACCAATCATTATAAATCTCAATCTAAATCCAAGGTCACCATGACCAAATGTCATAGTGCTCATCCCTCAAACACGAAGTCTTGCACTCACTCATCATCTAAATCCAATTACGCATCAACGATCATTTTCTCATCCATTTTAGAACCATCAAAGCTCATAGCCACAATTTATCCCAATTATCTAGAATCATTATCTGCATTAGTTCACTAACCTTTTAAGTACTCAAAGCATGAAAAATTTCTAATCATACCTTACTATTCCTTATTATTACCATACTATGTTAACGCTCTAGCAAACTTCTGCTGCGTCACTCTGATGTTCATCCACTAAGAATCCAATGGTAACTTAGGTCCTTTGTGCATCTCTATGTTTAAATCAAAATTTTCCTCAAAATTCTTGATTTTCATGAACACATTACCTAGGACCTCAATCAACAAATTTCAAAATCTCTCACTCCACTTATTCTTCCTTAAGTGTAACGACACAACCTTACATACTAAGCATCTGATGAATCCCATTTATCGTAACTACCATCACATGCCAACCAATATCAAACTCAGCAAAGTTCAAGCCCAATTCATACCCTACCTACCTCAACACTTAACAATTTCACCATCTACATAATGTTTTCCCAATTCACATTCTAATCATTCAAAACCTATAATATCAGTTGTCTAACAACTAGTGATTCTACGATTTCTACACAAGTGCTCAATTTCACAAACTTTCATCCTAATTCAAATCCAACTATACCAATGTCAATTACAAGCCCCATCTACTCTAAATAGTCATGTCACAATCAATTCAAGCCTAATTAAACAAATCGTTCAAACAACTATCCACCTCTAAGTGTCCCACTCATCAATCCAAAATCAACACACCATTCTCACATATACCACTGCCAAGATTCCTATCATGGCGTTTGATGAGCGGATAATTTATACGCTTTTTGGCATTGTTTTTAGTATGTTTTTAGAAGAATCTAGTTACTTTTAGGGATGTTTTCATTAGTTTTTATGTTAAATTCACATTTCTGGACTTTACTATGAGTTTGTGTGTTTTTCTGTAATTTCAGGTATTTTCTGGCTAAAATTGAGGGACTTGAGCAAAAATCATATTCAGAGGTAGAAGAAGGACTGCTGATGCTGTTAGATTCTGACCTCCCTGCACTCGAAGTGGATTTTCTGGAGCTACAGAATTCAAAATGGCGCGCTTCCAATTGCGTTGGAAAGTAGACATCCAGGGCTTTCCAGCAATATATAATAGTCCATACTTTGGCCGAGTCTAGACGACGCAAAAGGGCATTGAACACCAGTTCTACGCTGCAGTCTGGAGTTAAACGCCAGAAACACGTCACGAACCAGAGTTGAACGCCAAAAATACGTTACAACTTGGCGTTCAACTCCAGAAGAAGCCTCTGCACATGTAACATTCAAGCTCAGCCCAAGCATACACCAAGTGGGCCCCGAAAGTGGATTTATGCATCAATTACTTACTTCTGTAAACCCTAGTAGCTAGTTTAGTATAAATGGGACTTTTTACTATTGTATTAGACATCCGGGATTGTATTTTTGATCCTGTGATCACGTTTTGGGGGCTGGCCTCTTGGCCATGCCTGAACCTTTCACTTATGTATTTTCAACGGTAGAGTTTCTACACTCCATAGATTAAGGTGTGGAGCTCTGCTGTTCCTCATGAATTAATGCAAAGTACT
>NC_029788.2:117637978-117648090 GCF_000816755.2 Arachis ipaensis
GATATCTAATACAGAGGACCGAGTCCGAGATATTGGAATCTTTGTGGTATAAGTTAGAACCCATGGATGGCCATTCTTGAGATCCAGAAAGTCTAAACCTTGTCTGTGGTATTCCGAGTAGGATCTGGGAAGGGATGGCTGTGACGAACTTCAAACTCGCGAGTGCTGGGCATAGTGACAGACGCAAAAGGATAGGAAATCCTATTCCAGTATGATCGAGAACCTCCAGATGATTAGCCATGCCGTGACAGAGCATTTGGACCATTTTCACAGAGAGGATGAGATGTAGCCATTGACAACGGTGATGCCCTTACAGAAAGCTTGCCATAGAAAGGAGTAGGAAGGATTGGATGAAGACAGCAGGAAAGCAGAGGTTCAGAGGAACGAAAGCATCTCTATACGCTTATCTGAAATTCTCACCAATGAATTACATAAGTGTTTCTATCTTTATTTTCTATTTATTTATTATTAATTTTCGAAAACTCCATAATCAATTATTATCCGCCTGACTGAGATTTACAAGGTGACCATAGCTTGCTTAATACCAACAATCTCCGTGGGATCGACCCTTACTCACGTAAGGTTTTATTACTTGGACGACCCAGTGCACTTGCTGGTTAGTTGTGCGAAGTTGTGAAGTTATATTTGGACCATGGTAATGTGCATCAGTTGTTGGCGCCATTGCCAGGGAGAAAACGAACAACAAATTTTACAACCTCAGAGTAACAATTTCGCATACCAAGTTTTTGGCGCCGTTGTCGGGGATTGTTCGAGTTTGGACAACTGACAGTTCATCTTGTTGCTTAGATTAGGTAATTTTCTTTTTGTTTTATTTTCAAAAATTGTTCAAAAATCTTTCATAAATTTCTCATCTGTTTTCGAAAATTATTCTAAATTTTTAAGAATGAATTCTAGAGTTTCATGAAGCATGTTGAAGCCTGGCTGGCTGTAAAGCCATGTCTAATTCTTTTGGATAGGGGCTTCCAACCATCAACATAGAGGCAAGTTAATTTGAATATCAGCTGTTGCATGCCTGATTTATATCCTAAAGCTGGCTGGCTATTAAGCCATGTCCAACCATTTGATTGGAGCTTTGGGCTAATATTGGAAGATTCCTGGAGTTCTTCTTAAAGATTTTGGAATCTTTATTTTTCTTTCTCACATTAATTTTCGAAAAATCCAAAAAAAAAAATCATAAAATCATAAAAACCAAAAATATTTTGTGTTTCTTGTTTGAGTCTTGAGTCAGATTTTAAGTTTGGTGTCAATTGCATGTTCATCTTGCATTTTTCGAAAATATCATGCATTCATAGTGTTCTTCATGATCTTCAAGTTGTTCTTGGTAAGTCTTCTTGTTTGATCTTGATGTTTTCTTGTTTTGTGTCATATGTTGTTTTTCATATGCATTTTTGCATTCATAGAGTCTAAACATGAAAGATTTCTAAGTTTGGTGTCTTGCATATTTTCTTTGCATATAAAAATTTTCAAAAATAAGTTGGTGTTCATCTTGACATTCAAAGTGTTCTTGGTGTTCATCTTGACATTCATAGCATTCTTGCATGCATTCTTTGTTTTGATTCATAACTTTCATGCATTGAGTCTTTTTCATGTTTTTCTCTTTCATCATTAAAAATTCAAAAAAAAATATCTTTCCCTCTTTTTCTTCTCATCAAATTCGAAAATTTGAGTTGACTTTTTCAAAAATTTTTAAAATTCAATTGTTTCTTATGAGTCAAATCAAATTTTCAATTTGAAAATCTTATCTTTTTCAAAAATCATATCTTTTTCACTCTTCTTATTTATTTTTGAAAATTTTTAAAATATTTTTTAAAAAATCTTTTTCTTATCTTTATCTCCTAATTTTCGAAAATATCATCATCAATTAATGTTTTGATTCAAAAATTTCAAGTTTGTTACTTGCTTGTTAAGAAAGATTCAAACTTTAAATTCTAGAATCATATCTTGTAATTTCTTGTGAATCAAGTCATTAATTGTGATTTTAAAAATCAAATCTTTTTCAAAGCTAATTTCAATCATATCTTTTCAAAAATATCTTTTTATCTTATCTTTTTCAAAAATTTGATTTTCAAATATCTTTTCTAACTCCTTATCTTATCTTTTCAAAAATTGATTTTCAAATCTTTTTCAACTAACTAATTGACTTTTTGTTTGTTTCTTATCTTTTTCAAAACTACCTAACTAACTCTCTCTCTCTAATTTTTGAAAATCTCTTCCCTCTTTTTCAAAATTTCTTTTTAATTAAATAATTATTTCAAATTTTAATTTTAATTTGACTTCATTCCTAATTTTCGAAAATCACTAACCATTTTTCAAAAAATAATTTTCGAAAATCCTCTTTCTCTCTCATCTCCTTCTATTTATTTATTCATCTACTAACACTTCATCTCACCCAAATTCGAACCCCCTCTTCCATCTGTGTTCGAATTTTCTCTTCTTCCCTTCTTTACATTACATTCTTTTCTTCTTCTACTCACACAGGGGAACCTCTATACCTGGGTAAAAAGGATCCCTATTATTATTTTTCTGTTCCCTCCTTTTTCATATGAGCAGGAGCAAGGACAAGAATATTCTTGTTGAAGCAGATCCAGAACCTGAAAGGACTCTGAAGAGGAAACTAAGAGAAGCTAAATTATAACAATCTAGCAAGCACCTTTCAGAAATCTTCGAACAGGAAGAGGAGATGGCAGCCGAAAATAATAATAATGCAAGGAAGATGCTTGGTGACTTTACTGCACCAAAATCCAATTTACATGGAAGAAGCATCTCCATCCCTACCATTGGAGCAAACAATTTTGAGCTTAAGCCTCAACTAGTTTCTCTAATGCAACAAAACTGCAAGTTTCATGGACTTCCATCTGAAGATCCTTTTCAGTTCTTAACTGAATTCTTGCAGATATGTGATACTGTTAAGACTAATGGAGTAGATCCTGAAGTCTACAGGCTCATGCTTTTCCCTTTTTCTGTAAGAGACAGAGCTAGAATCTGGTTGGACTCTCAACCTAAAGATAGCCTGAACTCTTGGGATAAGCTAGTCACAGCTTTCTTAGCCAAGTTCTTTCCTCCTCAAAAGCTGAGTAAGCTTAGAGTGGATGTTCAAACCTTCAGACAGAAAGAAGGTGAATCCCTCTATGAAGCTTGGGAGAGATACAAGAGACTGACCAAAAAGTGTCCTTCTGACATGCTTTCAGAATGGACCATCCTGGATATATTCTATGATGGTCTGTCTGAATTAGCTAAGATGTCATTGGATACTTCTGCAGGTGGATCCATTCATCTAAAGAAAACGCCTGCAGAAGCTCAAGAACTCATTGACATGGTTGCTAGTAACCAGTTCATGTACACTTCTGAAAGGAATCCTGTGAGTAATGGGACGCCTCAGAAGAAGGGAGTTCTTGAAATCGATACTCTGAATGCCATACTGGCTCAGAATAAAATATTGACTCAGCAAGTCAATATGATTTCTCAGAGTCTGAACGGAATGCAAGCTGCATCCAACAGTACTCAAGAGGCCTCTTCTGAAGAAGAAGCTTATGATCCTGAAAACCCTGCAATAGCAGAGGTGAATTACTTAGGTGAACCTTATGGAAACACCTATAATCCCTCATGGAGAAATCACCCAAATCTCTCATGGAAGGATCAACAAAAGCCTCAACAAGGCTTTAACAATTGTGGAATAAACAGGTTTAATAGCAAGCCTTTTCCATCATCCACTCAGCAACAGACAGAGAATTCTGAGCAGAATCCATCTAGCTTAGCAAATTTAGTCTCTGATCTATCTAAGGCCACTGTGAGTTTCATGAATGAAACAAGGTCCTCCATTAGAAATTTGGAAGCACAAGTGGGCCAGCTAAGTAAAAGGATAACTGAAATCCCTCCTAGTACTCTCCCAAGCAATACAGAAGAAAATCCAAAAGGAGAGTGCAAGGCCATTGAATTAACCATCATGGTCGAATCCAAGGAGGAAGGAGAGGACGTGAATCCCAAGGAGGAAGACCTCCTAGGACGTCCAGTGATAAATAAGGAGTTTCCCTCTGAGGAACCAAAGGAATTTGAGACTCATCTAGAGACCTTAGAGATTCCATTAAACTTCCTTACGCCCTTCATGAGCTCTGATGAGTATTCTTCTTCTGAAGAGAATGAGGATGTTACTGAAGAGCTAGTTGCCAAGTTCCTTGGTGCAATCATGAAGCTGAATTCTAATTTATTTGGTAGTGAGACTTGGGGAGATGAACCTCCCCTGTTCACCAATGAACTAAATGCATTGGATCAACTGAGATTGCCTCAGAAGAAACAGGATCCTGGAAAGTTCCTAATACCTTGTACCATAGGCACCATGACCTTTGAGAAGGCTCTATGTGACCTGGGGTCAGGAATAAACCTCATGCCACTCTCTGTAATGGAGAAATTGGGAATCTTTGAGGTACAAGCTGCTAAAATCTCATTAGAGATGGCAGACAATTCCAGAAAACAGGCTTATGGACAAGTAGAGGACATGTTAGTAAAGGTTGAAGGCCTTTACATCCCTGCTGATTTCATAATGCTAGATACTGGGAAGGATGAGGGTGAATCCATCATCCTTGGAAGACCCTTCCTAGCCACAGCAAGAGCTGTGATTGATGTTGACAGAGGTGAAATAGTCCTTCAATTAAATGGGGATTCCCTTGTATTTAAAACTCAAGGTTACCCTTCTGTAAACATGGAAAAGAGGCACAGTAAGCTTCTTTCACTGCAGAGTCAACCAGAGCCCCCACAGTCAAACTCTAAGTTTAGTGTTGGGAGGCCACAACCAAACTCTAAGTTTGGTGTTGAACTCCTATATCCAATCTCTAAGTTTGGTGTTGGGGAGTCTCAACAATGCTCTGAACATCTGTGAGGCTCTATGAGAGCCTACTGTCAAGCTATTGACATTAAAGAAGCGCTTGTTGGGAGGCAACCCAATTTTTATTTATCTAATTTTAATTTATTTTTATTGTTATTTCATGTTTTATTAGGTTCATGATCATGTGGAGTCACAAAATAAATATAAAAATTGAAAACGTAATCAAAAACAGCAGAAGAAAAATCACACCCTGAAGGAGGATCTTATTGGCGTTTAAACGCCAGTAAGGAGCATCTAGCGTTGAACGCCAGAAACAAGCAGCATCCTGGCGTTCAGATGCCAGAAATGCACAGTGAGGAAAATCTAGCGCTGAATGCTAGAAACAAGCATAGAACTGGCGTTCAACGCCAGAAATATGCTGCATCTGGGCGATGAACGCCCAGAACAAGCATCAATTCGGCGTTTAAACGCCAGAATTGCATGCAAAGGCATTTTACATGCCTAATTGGTGCAGGGATGCAAATCCTTGACACCTCAGGATCTGTGGACCCCACAGGATCCCCACCTTCCCTCCTCATAATCCTAGTTTTTTTTCCACATCTTCTTCTTCATCTATTCTTTCTTCTCCTACTCGAGGACGAGCAACATTCTAAGTTTGGTATGGTAAAAGCATTGCTTATTTTGCTTTTCCATAACCATTGATGGCACCTAAGGCCAGAGAAACCTCAAAAAAAAAGAGAGAGAAGAGAAAAGGGAAGACAAAAGCTTCCACCTCCAAGTCAAGGGAGATGGAGAGATTCATGTAAAGGATCTATAGCTCGGTGGTAGAACATTTGACTGCAAATCAAGAGATCCCTGAGATACCTCAGGGGATACATTTTTCCCCACACAACTATTGGGAGCAACTAAGGATAGGAGCACCAAAATCACTAGGGATCAAGCAACAGAGACAAGGAAGAGACATAGAAGAGCTCAAGGACATCATTGGTTCCTCAAGGAGAAAACGCCACCATCACTAAGGTGGACCCATTCCTTGTTCTTAAACTTTCTATTTTTTGTTTTCTTATGTTAAATGTTTATCTATGTTTGTGTCTTTATTACATGATCATTAGTGTCTAAGTGTCTATGCCTTAAAGTAGTGAATATGAATCCATCACCTCTCTTAAATGGAAAAATGTTTTAATTCAAAAGAACAAGAAGTACATGAGTTTCGAATTTATCCTTGAACTTAGTTTAATTATATTGATGTGGTGACAATGCTTCTTGTTTTCTGAATGAATGCTTGAACAGTGCATATGTCTTTTGAAGTTGTTGTTTATGAATGTTAAATATGTTGGCTCTTGAAAGAATGATGACAAGGAGACATGTTATTTGATAATCTGAAAAATCATAAAAATGATTCTTGAAGCAAGAAAAAGCAGTGAATACAAAAGCTTGCAGAAAAAAAATGGCAAAAAAAAAAAAGAAAAAAAAGAAAAAGCAAGCAGAAAAAGCCAAAAGCTCTTAAAACCAAGAGGCAAAAGCAAAAAGCCAGTAACCCTTAAAACCAAAAGGCAAGGGTAAATAAAAAGGATCCCAAGGCTTTGAGCATCAGTGGATAGGAGGGCCTAAAGGAATAAAATCCTGGCCTAAGCGGCTAAACCAAGCTGTCCCTAACCATGTGCTTGTGGCGTGAAGGTGTCAAGTGAAAACTTGAGACTGAGCGGTTAAAGTCAAGGTCCAAAGTAAAAGAAGAGTGTGTATAAGAACCCTGGACACCTCTAATTGGGGACTCTAGCAAAGCTGAGTCACAATCTGAAAAGGTTCACCCAGTTATGTGTCTGTGGCATTTATGTATCCGGTGGTAATACTGGAAAACAAAGTGTTTAGGGCCACGGCCAAGACTCATAAGGTAGCTGTGTTCAAGAATCATCATACTGAACTAGGAGGATCAATAACACTATCTGAACTCTGAGTTCCTATAGATGCCAATCATTCTGAACCTCAATGGATAAAGTGAGATGCCAAAACTATTCAAGAGGCAAAAAGCTACAAGTCCCGCTCATCTGATTGGAGCTATGTTTCATTGATAGTTTGGAATTTATAGTATATTCTCTTCTTTTTATCCTATTTTATTTTCAGTTGCTTGGGTACAAGCAAGAATTTAAGTTTGGTGTTGTGATGAGCGGATAATTTATATGCTTTTTGGCATTGTTTTTAGTATGTTTTTAGAAGAATCTAGTTACTTTTAGGGATGTTTTCATTAGTTTTTATGTTAAATTCACATTTCTGGACTTTACTATGAGTTTGTGTGTTTTTCTATGATTTCAGGTATTTTCTGGCTGAAATTGAGGAACTTGAGCAAAAATCAGATTCAGAGGTAGAAGAAGGACTGCTGATGTTGTTGGATTCTGACCTTCCTGCACTCAAAGGGGATTTTATGGAGCTACAGAACTCAAAATGGCGCGCTTCTAATTGCGTTGGAAAGTAGACATCCAGGGCTTTCCAGCAATATATATAATAGTCCATACTTTGGCCGAGTCTAGACAACGCAAAAGGGCGTTGAACGCCAGTTCTACGCTGTAGTCTGGGGTTAAACGCCAAAAACACGTCACGAACCAGAGTTGAACGCCAAAAACATGTTACAACTTGGCGTTCAACTCCAGAAGAAGCCTCTGCACATGTAACATTCAAGCTCAGCCCAAGCACACACCAAGTGGGCTCCGGAAGTGGATTTATGCATCAATTACTTACTTCTGTAAACCCTAGTAGCTAGTTTAGTATAAATAGGACTTTTTACTATTGTATTAGACATCCGGGATTGTATTTTTGATCCTGTGATCACGTTTTAGGGGCTGGCCTCTCGGCCATGCCTGAACCTTTCACTTATGTATTTTCAACAGTAGAGTTTCTACACTCCATAGATTAAGGTGTGGAGCTCTGCTGTTCCTCATGAATTAATGCAAAGTACTACTGTTTTCTATTCAATTCAACTTATTCCGCTTCTAAGATATCCATTCGCACCCAAGAACATGATGAATGTGATGATTTTGTGACGCTCATCATCATTCTCACTTATGAACGCGTGCCTGACAAACACTTCCGTTCTACATGCAACCAAGCTAGAATGAGTATCTCTTAGATATCTAATACAGGGGACCGAGCCCGAGTTATTAGTATCTTCGTGGTATAAGTTAGAACCCATGGATGGCCATTCCTGAAATCCAGAAAGTCTAAACCTTGTCTGTGGTATTCCGAGTAGGATCTGAGAAGGGATGGCTGTGACGAGCTTCAAACTCGCGAGTGCTGGGCATAGTGACAGACGCAAAAGGATAGGAAATCCTATTCCAGTATGATCGAGAACCTCCAGTGATTAGCCGTGCCGTGACAGAGCATTTGGACCTTTTTCACAAGAGGATGGAATGTAGCCATTGACAACGGTGATGCCCTTACAAAAAGCTTGCCATCGTTTCCTCACCAGTTTATTCTTGGGAATTCCTCTTTCCGGTTACTTCATTCATGTCCATGAGACACCCTTCGGGTCTTGTCCACACTAGACAAGCGATATCGAGGTGATTAGACTCAATATCTCAAGTTAAGTGCTTCAAATTACCAAAAGTACACTCATGAACTTCATGCTAGATGTATCTGTTAGATACCCTAACTAGCACAGGCACAGACTCAGAGTTTGCATTGAAGCATAAGCAGTTCCATCCCTCAGGCTCATGACGAACTGCTCTGATACCATAATGTAACACCCTAATATTCAAATCCTTATGCTCGAGTCATAAGTCAATGATAATAAGGTGGTACGACTCTCGAGGGTGATTTTTAATATGTAGTTATAAGTAAAATTGAAAGGAGAATTAATCGAGAAGCCTGAAAAGAGTAAAAATAAAATCACGAAGATGTATCACTCACGCATCAACAACTAAAAGATAAACCGTGAAGTCGAAAGTTATGGTGATTTAAAGTTTGGAAAGCTAAGTTTTCTTTCTCTCTTCTCTCTATCCGCCCCCTCTCTCATTCTCTAGGGTAAATGAGATGAAATGCTCATAACTAATGTTTATATATGTTGGGTCTTGGATCCACTTAGGCCCGGTTCACTTGTTTTAGTCCGTTGGCCCAACTATGGGCCAAAATCTTTAAGATTAGAATTTTTAAATCGTATTTTAAATATTTCTATCTTTTCAAATTATAAATTCTTATTTCTTAAAATTATTCACTTCTAATTAGCTTTCTCAGCCACAGTACCAGACTAACCGCAGCCGGTACTGCCAGTCAAATTTTCAGTGCACATTTTTTATTCAGAAACTATGTTTTCCGACTCAGAAAAATTCATTGAGTCCAAATATCATATTTAAATTATCAAATTCCGATTGCTAAATTTTCTAACCATATTCGCTCCTATTTAATTTATTATTTAATTAATTACGGTTTGACCGGGTTTTACATTTTATCTTCTCAAATTTCTTCTTGTTTTACTCTTTTAATAAGAATAAAAATAAAAAAATCAAACAAAGAAGAAGAAGAAACACATAATGCTGCAAAATTACTTGGAAGAGGATGAATTTACATTCATTCAACTAAAAGAAAGAAATAAATAAGGAAAAGAAGAAGAAAAATATATGCAGTATTAGAGCAAATATTTTTTTGCATTTGCAGTAAATTTTAGTGTAACACCAAGATATTTGGATGTAACACGAAGATATTTGCGTGTATTGTTAAAGAATTTTCGGTGTATGTATGCTGATAAGTTCTGCGTAATTCAAAACTCTTTCTCTTTCTCCTCCTCATCTTCTGCTGCTTTTTTTCTTCATCTTCTTATTTCATATTCTCATAATTCTTCTTGAAAGGAAAAAATCAAACAAAAAAAATATATAATGTTACAAAATCAATTGAAAGAGGAGGAGAAAAAAAAATACACCAACAACAACAGTAATAAAAAATAACGATGAAGATAAAACACACGAAGAAAAAAGAGGAGAAACGTAGAAAAGAAGGAGAAGAAGAAGGAAGAAGAGGAGGAGGAGGAACGCGGGATACAAAGAGGAACGATGTGATTTTACACGCGCGTTATGTAAGTGACTTGTATGCTAAAAGGACTTGTATGTGTAGCAATACTCTTTCAATAAATACTTACAAAAGATTTTTTAATCAAACTAAAAAAATTTAATTATCTTTTTTTCTATCTTTTAATTTTAAATATTATTTACTAACGTAATAAAAAAGTGAATAATAATAATAATAATAATAATAATAATAATAATAATAATAATAATAATCACTCAGA
>NC_029788.2:117648190-117649511 GCF_000816755.2 Arachis ipaensis
TTAGCCGGTGTATAACTCGTCCGTCGGTAAATGCTTGTAAGCTCTCTGTCCAGATAAGGTATACGTCGACAATGAGAGAATAAGGGGGTGGGTACCTGCAAAAGACACTCCGACGCTCAAGTCAGTAAGTATTTAAGAGGCATATAATAATTCTATGAATATAAAATGTAAGACATGAAATAGAACTTATCACGTGTGTGTCCTTATAATAATTCTATGAATATAGAATATAAGACGTGAAAATAGAACTTATCATGTGTTCTATTATAATAATTATATGAATATAGGATATAAGACATGAAATAGAAGTTATTAGGTATTTTTTGTCTTTGTTGAGATATAGAAATTGGTGCCTTTTATAGGCATAGAGTTGATGAATGATATTCATGTTATGACCGTTTGGTCATTAAGATGGAAATGATGGTCATTAAGTCGGTAATGAAGGTGTCGGACACAAGCAAAGAATGAATGATAATTAAGGCTGAGTTATAACTCATAATGCACAATAAAGACTGAGTTATTATAAGGTGACGGATCACAGCCCCCAAGCTTTGACTGCCGATCATATGATCCAGGCTAAGCTTAGAAAATAAAATGAGTTATAACTCGGTTAAAAGATAAGTGAATAATGATATGGTGAGCCCCAAGCTTAGTCGGGTTATTATGTCAGCACTTATTCAAAAAATAATTGAGTGATAAGAGTTATTCAATCAAGATAGTTGTGTGGGGGATACTTTTCCGCTTAAGAACAATTTTAGCATTTGATTGTATATGAACTGAAAAGTTCAGAAATAGATATCCATTGACGAAATCGATTGTATGATCCGAGGATATAATGGTTAACTGTCTTGGAAATTTTTTCGGCCCACAACAACTTACTGATAAATTTCTCGCTCAAAACAATTAGTTATTGAATATTTACAATTTATAGTGAATGTCTGACATGAATAAGATAAATTGAGAAAATGAATATGTACAAAGTCGCAACTTATATTGAATAATAATATATATTGTAAAAGTAAAAGAGTTCAAAGTAGAAAAATATACCTTAAAAGTTGATAATTATTGTAGAGAAGAAGACGACATATATAAATGTCATACATGTCAAATATGAATATCTGAATTTTGTTTTGTAGGACATACTTTAATTTGATAATAAAGCAATAAAATAATAATCATTAAATGATACATTTATTATAATGTTTTTAACAGTTACAGTATGATGAGTGATATTTCTTGTGCAACAATAGTAAATTTTGAATGTTTCCACATATTTTTGCTAAATTTTTTATCAAGGTTCTGAAAATCAAACCAGTCATAT
>NC_029788.2:117649960-117660280 GCF_000816755.2 Arachis ipaensis
TATAGGTTTAACCGGTTCAACCGTAGTTGAATCGGAAAAACCGTTTTAGAATAAAATAATAAATAAAATATAAATACACACACCAAAACTATATGATCTTATCAATTTACAAACTCAAAAGTTTTTTTAAAACACTCTTAAAATATATATTTCCAAGCACTTTTGTCATCATCATCTTCATCTTGACACTCATCACTCAATTAAAAAATCCACAACCCTAATCCTCTATGATTTCTTTTGGAAAAATAAAATCTCATTCAAGAAGGAAACCATAGCTGTAATTAATTAAGAATATTTGTGAGACTCAGCACCAAGACATAGAATAATTATACATATAGAAAAGTACCAACAATCTAATTCTCAATTTTATGAATCACCCTAAACTCTAAAATCAATAAATCTATCAACAAAAATTCAAAAATAGCATACTCATAAATTTAAAAACAACCGCAGCAGGGTTTAGAACAAACATTTAATCACTAACAATACAGAACCTTGTGTATTATTAGTTAATATGATGCAGGGTGCTTTTCTGAATTTTTATTCTCCCCCTAGAAAATGACAGTTTTCCATATGAAATTACCCTAACAATACAAAATCTTGTGTAGAATTCTGCACAAATATTACAAACAGGATTATATATTATCACTGGCAATATCCAAAAGGTTAACAAAGGAGAATATACCTTGGGAAGCTTATCTTTCGGTGGTGGACCCAGATAAAATCCTTCTTTTATACTATCAATAAACAAAAGTCAACATGACAACAAAACAAAACATACAAATGTAGGTAGATATGAAGGAATAGAAACCCATTCATACCCTGGAAATAAGAATGACGATTTAAAGGAGCCATTTCTAATCACTGGGCCATCAGGTTGAGAGAAAAAGGATAGTTGAATGATTTCCTGGAAACAGAGACAAGAAAAAAATAAATCTATCAACAATTAATCATGCTTCACCCTTCAAGCAATCAGCTTCAACAATTAATCATGCTTTAAGTAATAAAAAACAAGGTTTAGAACAAACAATTAATCACTCTTGATGTGAAGAACATTTTAAACAGTGTCTGAAAAATATTCTAATAACCAGCAATCAGCTTCAACAATTATTCAAGCTTCAAGGCTCAAGCAATCAACAACAAAATTTAGAACCAACAAGTAATCACTTTTGATGTGAAGAACATTACAAACAGTTTCTGAAAAATATTTTAATAACTAGCAATCAGATTCAATAATTAAATGAATTAATCATGTTTCAACAATTATTATTACAATCAACAGAGTGTAATCCTAGGGTTAGAAGCTAGAAACCTGAAAAAATGTAGAGCTGGCGGGGACAGTGGCACGACAGAAAGTGTCGAACAGAGCTAACGCCGGTGGGAGGACACTGCACGATGAAAACTGGCTCTAGCAGTGGTTGCGATTTTCAAAGGCTAACTTCGCGACGGTTCGTGGCTGTGCAAACAACGTTGGCTAACGTTGGCTCAACGGATGTTGCGACGGCGGCGGTGGCTGGACAGAAGTGGCGGTGGCTCAACGGAGAGTGAGAATGGAGACTGGAAACATGAGAGGTGAGAGTGGAGGCTCGAGAGAGGAGAGGGGTGAGGTCTGTGTGCCTCTGTGACTAGTGACTACTGACTAGGGTTAGGGTTCCCTTTGGCCCTTCAGCATGCAAAATGCGGCGTTTAGGGAAAATTTCAAAAATTGGTCGGGTCACGGTTCGGTTCGACCAACCGGTTCTCGGCTGGTTTGACGGGTCAACTTCGGTTTTTAAATCATGCGGTTTTGTCATCTATTCGAACCGTATTTGCTAACGGTTCCCGGTTCAATTGGTCCGACCGATCGGTTTGAACCGATTTTCAGAACATTGTTTTTTATATTAAATCAATAGTAACATAAAAATCAATAAAATGAAAAGTGCAACAGTTATATATTGCTAGAGAATAAAGAATATATAATCAATCAAATGACATAGAGCTATTAGGACTATTTTTGAACAATTCAATTTTGAATTTAAGTTTATGCAAAAATACATTTAAATTTGTAAATGTAGTAGGAAGAAAGAATAAAGCATTGATAATAAAATAAATAATAGAGATTAAAATAGTATTGTTGAAAAATTTCATTATAAGTTTTGAAAAAATTCAATTACATTTTAGACTTGGACTCATCTAATTGTATAGATGATAATAAAAATAAATAAATAAATATAATTCATGAAAAAAAAATTAGCATGATGGTATAGAAATTATAACACCATGATGATATGTTTGGAATTTGTTCATGTGTGATGAATGAATTATAAATGGGTAAAGTACTAAATTGGTCCTTTACGTTTAGGCGTAATTCTGTTTTGGTCCTTAATGTTTAAAATGTCTTATTTGAATCCAGAAAAGTTTTATTTAGTTTTAATGTAGTCCCATCGTGAGGTCAAAGTTAAATAATTAATGGAATGTCCTACATGATAGCAGTATAAGAACAATATTGATAATCTGGAGAACAAGTACAAGCTCCAGAGGCACAAAATCAACCGTGGATGCATCAATACATTTATTTATCATTTTTCTTACCATTTAAATGAAATATTTTCTATAGAATTAAGGAGAATGATAAATAAATGTATTGATGTATCCACAGTTGATTTTGACCTTTGGAGCTTGTACTTGTTCTCCAGATTATCGATCTTGTTCTTGTACTGCTGTCATGTAGAACATTTCATTAATTATTTAACTTTGACCCTATGGTGGGACTAAATTGAAGCTAAATGAAACTTTTTTGGATTCAAATAGAACACTTTAAACCTTAAAAACCAAAACAGGATTACGCCCAAACGTAGGGGACCAATTTAGTACTTTACCTTATATAAATTGAAATTAAAAAAGTGCTAAAGAAATAACTAGCAAATAATATTCATATTTTTTATTTGATGTTATAGTTTATCAAAATTTAAGAATGAATTTTGAAAAAATTCAATAGATTTGCAAATGTTTGTTTTGGAGTATAGAGAGCAAAACATGTTCAACAAGTGTGACATGTGGATAAGAATTGCTAATGCAAAGAATGAATCATGGTACGTTTGGATTTAAAATGACAATTATATATAGGGAGAGGTTTTATCAACACTCTCATGACAATAGATAAGGAAAATATAAGAGATGAGGCTACTGTATAGTAAATGATCCCAAAAGCAAAAAACAAAATTATAAGAATATAGCAGGTTTTGTACTCTTTTTAATTACTTTTGGTCAAGAATAAAAAAGATAGAACACGACAAGTAATTAAAGAGCATGAAATTAAAAAAATTTTGTAGGTGACATACATTGATTTATTTAAATTTTTAGGAGTTTGAAGTGCATATTTTTAGGCTTGAAATTATTGATAGAAAGTATAACAAATTAAAGATTAGTGTGAATAGTCATTTCATTATTCTAAATGAATTATTTGTAAAATCCTCAATGAATATTATTTGGCCTTATGAAATTAAGTTTTGAATAGAGGTTGAGAAATAAAAAAAAATAGAATACATAAATTGCTAAAATATATAAATGTTATTTAAAAATTGATTCAAGTATTTGAATATAATTCAAATTCTTTGAATCTATTCGGTGGAGCAGGAAATTAGTTTACCAGGCCTCACGGTGGGCACCAATTGTTCTTGTAGAGGTTAGTCGGTGTATAACTCGTCCGCCGTTGAATGCTTGTAAGCTCTCTGTCCAGATGAGGTATACGTCGGCAATGAGATAACAAGAGGGTGGGTACCTGCAAAAGACACTCCGGTGATCAGGTCAGTAAGTATTTAAGAGGCATATAATAATTCTATGAATATAGAATGTAAAACATGAAATAGAACTTATCACGTGTGTGTCCTTATAATAATTCTATGAATATATAATGTAAGATATGAAAATAGATCTTATCATGTGTTCTATTATAATAATTCTATGAATATAGAATATAAGACATGAAGTATAAGTTATCATGTACTTTTTGTCTGTTTTGAGATATAAAAATTGGTGCCTTTTATAGGTATAGAGGTGATGAATGATATTCATGTTATGACCGTTTGGTCATTAAGATGGAAATGATGGTCATTAAGTCGGTAATGAAGGTGTTGGTTACAAGCAAAGAATGAATGATAATTAAGGTCGAGTTATAACTCATAATGCACAATAAAGACTAAGTTATTATAAGGTGGTGACGGATCACTACTGATTTATTAGTATTGAAAAAATATATAAATAGTATAAACATGATTTTTTGGTAGAAAAATAATAGTAAAGGTTATTAATAAAGTTAATTACACAATAAAAATAAGATCACTGTTTTCACATACTACAAAACTTATATCAATCCTCAATAAATTATAGGTTTAATTACTCTGTTGGTCGCTTAGTTTCGCAAAATTTTCAATTAGGTCCCTATACTTTTTTTTCTTTTTAATTGGGTCCCTGCACCAATTTTTTTTTCAATTAGATCCCTCTTAGTAGTAATTGACTTAATTGTCTAGGGACTCAACTAAAAAAAACTTGGTACAGGGACTCAAATAAAAGGAAAAAAAAAGTGTAAGGACCCAATTAAAAAAAATTGATGCAGGGACCCAATTAAAAGGAAAAAAAGTATAGGGACCTAATTGAAAATTTCGCGAAACTATAGGGACCAACAAAGTAATTAAACCTAAATTATACATTAGTCTTGATGTAGCCATTCATTTTTTAAATTATTGCTAAATAAAATAGTGTAAAAAATAAAATAAAAATGTTTTTATCAATCTAGGGATAATAATTCATTTGCAAAGTTATCTTATTTTTTTTTTCACACAAACTAATACTCAATGATGGTATTTTTGTAATATTACCAAGGAATATTAATCAATCTAATAGCTTTTGTAATGATATAAGTATATAAGTTTGGACACTTGAAAATTGTAACACCCTACCATACGGAGTCTTATGCTTAAGTCATAAAACAGGGATGGCAAGGTATTACGACCTCTAAAATAAAATTTAGTACGTATAGTAGTGTGAAAAATGATTATAACTAGGAGCCTTGAAGAAAAAGGGGTAAAACAAAAATCGTAACTCGAAAAGCACAACACTCCGATCGATAACGTAACGAAACAGATAAAGGAATGAGCTAACACGAGCTTATATATATACAAAAGAGTGTCAAAAACACGAATATCAAAACTCAAGACCCGGTTGCGAAGATAACCGACCCGAGCATAGAAGTATATACATAAATGTAAAGTAAGGAACCCAAAGGAAATCCAAAGGGCGAAAAATACAAAACTTGCTCTCCAAAACATCCTCTAAGAGGAAACAACATAGTATGTATTATTTAGTGGAGATAAAAGTATCTAAGAGCAAAACATAAAACCCAAGAACAAAGGATCTTCGCTAATCCAGAAGTCTCCAGCATGTCTCAGCGAGGAGCCTTACGTCCTGCATCTGAAAACCACAAAAATTCGCATGGGTGAGAACCAGAGGTTCCCAGCATGGTAACAGTTCCCACATATCTAACATGAAATATCCTGGAAAAGTCAAAGTCAATCCTAGAACTTCCACCAGATAAATCAAAGCTTATAAACAGGCTAAACCATAAATGGCAACTGACTAAAGATCTTCAGTCTAACTAATACTTCCCTTTCCAATTCCTTCAGACCTCCCAACCACCAGCAGGAGTATAATATGGCAAACACAGTTATATCAGACAAGAGATATACAAATAGGAAATAGATACGATATTTAGACAATTAGCAAGTAATATGCAATCAATTAGGCAATTCCAAACAATTCACATAGTATGCATATGATGAATGCCTGTCCTAATGGCTGATGAGTCTCATCTGGCGGTTATAAAGCCAGCCCGACAAGTCCCGGTAGCTAACTGTTGGACTGTCCCTCTGTCGTGCATCCCCAACTCGAGTTATTCTCGATCATCATCATGATCATAATCATAATCATACAAAACCTACATTGGTGTTTGTTCACGGGGGCGAGCTCATCCGGAACTTTCACAGTGTCCGGCCACACTTATGACATAGGGTTAGTAGAGTATCGAGTCTCCACCTGGAGCACGTGGTGGCTAGGCCACTGCTTTCATCCAGGAAAACTCGTATCTCAAATAGTGGAAGTGCAACATTCGCATTTCATTCAACAGCATATATGCATTTATACTCAGCCATAATTCAATAATGGCCCTGCCGTAGCACGGCAATCATCCAGCCATCTGGCTCACGGTTAAATCCATAACCAACCAATTCATTAACAATTACAGCCCTTCGGCTCATGGCACATAAAGCACTTCCACCGCCATCCTCCGTAACTCATACAATCATCATTGATCATCATTGATCATTATTTCTCCCCTTTCTTCATTCACAAGTTACCACATCTCCCTAGCTTCATCCCATCGCTAAGTATATCATAATAATTCAAGACACAAGGGGTGAGATCGGAGGCCTAGAAGTATGAAATTTGGCTTTTAAAACTCAAAAAATCAACTTTGGGATGAAAATAGGGTCACGCGTGCGCGTCGCCCATGTGCACGCGTGAAAAGCCAAAAAAAAAAACACATCGACGCGTATGCGTCACCCACGCGCACGCGTGGATGGGAAAACAGCCAAGGGACGCCTACGCATCAACCACGCGTACGCGTGGGTACAGTTTGTGCCCCACGCACAAAACTGGCACAATTCTCACCCAACTCTAGGGAATTAGGCTGGGCATTTGGTGCAGCGCATCGACGCGCACGCGTAGGCCACGGGCACGCGTGGATAGTGCATTTTCGAAAGACGACGCGTACGCGTCAGTCACACCTACGCGTGGGGGTGCATTTTGCCAAAAAATTTTCTAAGTTAAAAGCTGCAGAATTCACAGATTCACACCCCAATCTTCCGACGGGCATAACTTCCCTGTTTCAAATCATTTTTCGCCCGTTCTTTGAATGGCATGAACATCCCGGATCCAATTTCATTTCTAAATAAGTTTGGTACAAAACGAAGATCTGGAGTCCAAGTTATGCCCCGTCAAAGTATGCATAAAAACCATATTTTTATACAAAACCACAAAGTGCCATTTTCAGAACAAACCAATTTCATCTCTTTTCAAAATCAACCAAAACATACCAATTTCAACCCATTTTTGAAATCAACCCAAGACATACCAAAAATTAACCTCAAGCCTCCTCAACTCATACATTAACATGTTTATCAACAATGACAAAACACCATCCCATCATTTTAACCCATCTCACCCAAATAACACAATTTCAAGCACATTTTCATGTCATATACTCTTTCTTATCCCAATTTCCAACAACACCATATCCAATCAACCATCATTACATATAATCAATATCACCCTCACCATCAACATGGTTTCACCCACAATCCAACCTCAATCAATCATCAAGCATATATCAAACATGCATATTTCTCATACATCATACCATCAAAACATCAATATTCATAATCATATATATGACCACACAATATATCTCAATCATTCAACAACCTCAATAATTCAATCCCCATCTTAGGGCCTCTAGCCCAAGTATTTCCCACCATATTACATTTTAGATACAAGAAACCGAGACCATACCTTAGCCGATTTCCCCGCTCAACCCGGACCACTTTCAAACCACTTTTCCACAAGCTCTCAAGGTTTCAACACCTCCAAGAACATATTTTTCAAACACAAAGCTCCTCTCCAAACTTTCCAAAATCACCAATCAAGCTCCAATATACATATATAAAATGCCTAAGCCACAATATCACACCAATACACAATAGCTCAATACCCAAAACCACAAATCCAACATTCTCACTAGGGTTTGAGATATCTTACCTTATCCAATGACCAAGGAGGCAAGAACAAGCCTTCTCCTCAAGCTAATTTGATCCTATTACACAAAGGAGCTCAAAATCTCAACATTTTTACCCATGAAACTCGAAATCAAGGCTGGAAATTCGAAGATAAAACTGACTTACCTCAAAATATTGATTGTATGGTTTTGTAGAGCTCTTCACGATGAACGCATGGCCGCAAACGGTGCGGCAATCAGAGCTCTAAATCAAAAATTATGATGGTTTGAAGATCAAACAAGGGTTATAACTTGAGAGAATGTTCTTCTCCCTTTCCTTCTAATTTTCAGCGTGAATGAGGGTGTAAGGAGAAGAGAGAGTGTTGAAAACTAGGATTTTAGCTTTAGTTATGTTGGGCCAAGGGCCCAATATAGGTTCGGTTGGTCTGGTTTGGCTCGTTCGGTCCAATCTTGGTCTGATTTCTATAAAATTGGTATCAAAATTCTCGTCTCAACCTCCTCTATCATATTAAGCCATAAAAATTATATTTTTAGCCTTCTAGAATAAATTCTCATTATTGGGTTAATTAGTCATTAATTAACTAGATTTTACAAAAATTATGTCATAAAATATAAAATTTTAGCAGGTAACAACGTTGATCATATTGTTTTGACTTCATGAATGAATATGATGCTAACAAATAAAGTTGTCACAACTAAATTTTAACAAAGACAAATCTCCATAAATATTACTAAAATTGAAAATTGTTCTACTTTCAAAACAAATACTATTTTTTCACTGTATTTTTTTAATTTGGCAGGTCGAGAACTAATCCAGCACAGATTGAAACTCCATTTATTAAGAGTCTATTGCTAGCTAATGAGTTGTTGCATACACAAAGTTGGATTCGAAACCATAATACTTGCATAAGTAGACAAATGAGATAATCACTCAACCACTCCAAATTAATTAAGATAAATTTTAATTATTTTTAATATTTTTAACATTAAAAATTGTTAAATTTTAGTTTTAATTATAAATTTATAAAATATTTATGGTTCTAATTTTTATGTTTATTTCCGGCGACCCACCGTCCGGCAAGCTGACCACCATTCTTACCTTCCCTCTTCTCTTCTCGCCTCTCCTCCTCCCTTCGAACGCTTCTGCCCTCACTCAGCTCTCGTCACTGCCACAGAGAGAAGCTGAATCTCTCTGCCCTGCATCGTTCCGCCGCTCGCGCCGCTCTCTGCGTCGCCGCGAGCTCAGCCGGCCACCACCAACTCTGGGTGGCACTACTTCTGCTCTTCTTCCCCTTTCCATTTCCCAGTCTGTCTCTGATACATTCTAGGTCCCCTGCCTCATCCCTGCTTCCTGCTCTGTTTCTTTACTTTCTTTTATTAATTCTGTTGTTAATTTTAGTTAGATTGCTGATTAATTCAGTTTGTTAGGATAGATAGATATATATGTTGTTAGGTAGCTAGGTTGTGGTTAGAGGATTCTAGGCCTGATAATTGCTCCGTTCTTGATTATCCAACATGGCTTAATACTGCTTGTTTGCTGAATGATGTTGGTGTGATCATTGCTGTGCTGTTTCTGTTTCATGTGACCTGATTCTATCTGCTGCCCTGCTGAATTGTACTTGTGAAATTAAGTTTGATGCTGCCTCTGTACATGCAATCCATGCTTTTCTCATGTTAATTGCAATTTTTGGATTCATGTGCTTATATTTTGCTGCTACTTGCTGTCCAAATTTCTAGAAATTGCTCTGTTTTTAAACTTGCTACTTAAGAGTTGAACGTGGCACTTTTCAAATTCTTAGTATCACTATACTTCTCTTTCTTAATGATCTATGAAGTTGTTTGTGAACCTCTAATATTAAGTTATGGATAATTTATTATATGAAATTTTAAATTTTATTAAGTTAGAAATTATTGAATTTATATATTTAAAATTATTTTTACTTTTTTAGAATTTTTTAATAATTTTATTTAATATTTAATTAAACCGGTTGAACTCCGGTTGAACTTTGGTCGAACCAGTAAACCATTAAACCAGTGACTTTATTGGTATATTGACCGGCCCGGTTCTCGCAACCTTGCTAAAATGTGTCATGTTAATGCCAAAAAATTAGGTTTTTTATTCAAATAAAATAAAAAAATCTAATATTACATGAATTCTCTAAATGATATTTTGATACGTGAATTTCCTTTTTATATACTTATATACATCGTCTTGGCTAACTGAGCTTTAGATTAATTAGTAAAAGATGATACGCTCGGACAATTTATGCTTGAAATTCATTTATACAAAGCACGTAGATTGTCCCAGAATATTGAGTATTGAAAGATGAGTATAAATTCGTTCCAGGTGAAGTGAGTAACCCTCAAAAGTTTGGGACGATTTATGAGCAAACTCAGAAATTTTTATTACTATTTATGAGTAAAATATAGAAAATTATTTGAATCAATTTAAAGATAAAAAATTAAATAATTTGTTATGATTTAGATCGGATTAA
>NC_029788.2:117660375-117687684 GCF_000816755.2 Arachis ipaensis
TAAAGATAGTATATTCTTAATTTATTTTTAGTTATGTGCTTTTGAGTAAAATTTCAATGATTAATAATTGATTGTAAGTATTTAATTTGTTTGATTAACTGAATATGATATAATTTTTTTAAAATGTTCAATAGATTCAAAAAAATATAACTTTACTAGCATTTTATGGTTAAAATTTTGTGAGAATGTTATTGTTATGTTTAAAAATGAAAGGATACTAGATCTTAAATAATTTCGTCTTATGGTTTTCATAAATAATTCTAACCCACCACAATATTTTTGCCACATAAAATAACAAATCAAATAATAATTTTATCAAACTTTTAAAATGTATTTAGTGATTACTCAAATAATAAAAAATAGGTTTTTTTTATTTAAATAAATTAATAGGAGATGCAAATTACCTAAATCCCTTAAATGAATTTCAAAAACGTGATTTTCCTAAATTATATAATATATAAATCGTCCTAAACTTTTATGTGTTATATAATATATGAATCATGCTATCCCGGGACCACTTATGCATGAAATGCATTACTCAAAAACACATAAATCGTCCCAGACCATGGAACGATTTACGTTTAAAATCACAAAGCTCATGACCATGGAACGATTTATGTGCTTAAAGAGGCTCTAAATAAACGAGAACGATGTATATCGAGCCATAGTTGAATTGAAGGTTTTGGGAAGATGGATGAGAGTGTGTTTTTGCTAGTTCATTACCGAAAAAAAAAATTGATGAAAACATAAGTGAGGGTGTAACGTTCAGTAGTAAAAAGTAGGTTGAAGTGTTCGTAAATCCTTCAACGAGTTTAGAAGATTTAAAAAATACTATATTACAGAAGTTATACGGTAAAAAGCGTGTGAAGCAATTATTTTTTCAGATCCCTATCTCACTTAGGCAAGGTTATGTTGAGTTCGGAAAGTATGAGATGCTAGGCGACGACGACATTCGTGTTATATTTCACAGTCAATCTAGATTTCCATATTTGAGGGCTATGGAGTTGTTTGCGAGAATGGTTGATGTGGAGGATAGCTCTGGTGGATCTGCTCCGAATCCGCCCACCGTCGGGCTAGAAGGTGCTTCTAGCGCCATTCCAACTGGTCACGATGTCACTGCCCATGTTTCGTCTCCATCATTTGCAGCAGATCTACCTGTTCAGGCCGATAATGCAGACGATTTGGGTGATGCGCGTACCTTTAGTGAGCTTGCAACTGCAATCAAAGCAACACCAGTATTGGATGGTACAACAGCATTCATAGAGGTCAGAGACAGGGATCCACTTGCAGAGGCCATAGGCGATGATGATTCAGAGTCAGAACCTCCCATTATTGGCGATGATATTGACAATGAGGAAGACACAAGATGATTTGAGATATCTCAAGGGCAATCCAGCTCTCATACACAACAGTACCCTCTACACTTCTCTATGTTGGATCTTGAGGCGATGAATCAACCAGCATTTCCAGGTCAACAGCTATCAGCTATTCATGGAGATGGGCACAGTATGCATGACACAGAGGAGTTTAAAATTGGGCAACGGTTCCAAAGTAAAGAGGAAGTAGTGTTGACAGTAAAGAGTTATAATATTCATTGGGGTGTGAGTATAAGGTGTTTGAGTCCGATCAGTTGAAGTATCACGGAACGTGCGTCAGTTTGGGAATGGGTGTAATTGGCTTATACGTGTGACTATACGGCAGAGAAAAGGCTACTGAGAAGTCTGAAAGTACAATGGCCGCACACATGTCTTGCAACCGAACTGTCGGCCGACCACAAGAAGCTTGATTATCATGTGATCTGTGCGTCAATACTATTGCTGGTCATGGCGGATGCAGCAATCTTGGTGAAAATATTGCAGAATGCGGTCTCAACGAAATATGGTTTCAATCCCATTTACAGGAAAGTGTGGATGGCTAAGCAGAAGGCAATTGCACAGATTTATGGTGATTGGGAAGAGTCTTACAACCTAATTCTGAGGTGGATAATTGGGGATCAGATGTACATGCCGAGCATTATCGCAGTGTTACATACTTCACCTGTAAGGTCTGGTAATATGATCGATGGCTCGAGGGTGTTTTTTTGTCAATTGTTTTAGACGTTTCCTCCGTTTGTTAAGACCTTCAAGTATTGGAAGCCACTAATTTTCATTGATGTTACCCATTTGTATGCAAGTACGATGGTACTTTACTCATGGTGATTGCACAAGATGGAAACTCAAACATCTCCCAGTTGCATTCGTGCTAGTCCAAGGTGAGAACACGGATTCATTGAAGTTTTTCCTACATCACCTTCGTCAGCACGTGACTCTGTATCCCGACATTCTAGTTATATCTAACTGCCACAATGTAATCAAGGCTGCGTTAGTTGCCGAAGACAGTGGGTGGCTCCCACCGACTGCATATCATACATATTGTGCTAGGCACATAGCTGCTAATTTCGCACTTAACTTCAAATCTAAGGATGCACGGAAGATTCTTGTGAATGCAGCCTACGCAAAATCTGAACAGGAGCATCAATATTACATGGAGATCTTGAGGTCAGAAGACCCGGCTATGGTTGATTGGTGTAACTGGATTGGGTTAGAGTTGTTGACCCAATATCGGGATGGTGGTCGCCGATACGGTAATATGACAACCAACATTTCTCAATGTATTAAGACCGTCCTAAAGGGTACACTTAACCTACTTGTGGGGTCACTTGTGAAGTCAACATATGGGTGTTTGGCTGAGCTAGAAAGGAAAGGAAGTGGAGTCGCAACTTAGGGCAAGGCAGGAATTTTGCCAGGCACTTGTGAGGGCAATTGAGAAGAATCAGCAGGCCTCAAGAAACATGCGGGTTGAGCTATATGACAGAGAAAACTCAGAGCTTGTTGTGGATGAGATTGCATCAATAGGGGGAAGAATTGCTCTGAGTGCCTGTAGGATTTCGCTCTCGGCGCAGACATGTGACTGTGGATATTTTCAAGCCCTCCATTATCCCTGTCGTCATGTGCTTGCAGCCTGTTTGTATTACAGACTGGATTGGAGAACTTATGTTGATGATGTGTATCTCCCGACGACCGTCTTCAATGTTTATACAGTGGCCTCTGTTGCATTAATCGGCATGACTCTGAACTTGTTTTGAAACCATCCATACGACACGGTGAACTCATCAATTCAGTTTTCAGGAGGAACTTCACCAATCGAACAGCTCTTCAAACCACACCTACGCAGGCTTTTCACCTTCCATCGACTACTCAAAGTCGCTGACACAACCACTAATTGGAAATCTATCAACAGGGAGGCCGAACTGATATGTCACATCTTGTAAAGTAACAGTGCACTCCCCAAATGGCATGTGGAACGTGTGGGTCTCTAGACGCCGTCGCTCAACAAAGGCACTAATCAGTGGCTCATCCAGCTTAAACCAATAATCATTCAACCTAGCAACATGTAGTAATCCAACGCTATCTAGGTACGACATAATACGGTCATGCAATATCATCTTCTGTTGCCTACGGATGCTCCTTACACACTGGGTCGGCTGATAAAACAATAATAAACACAGTCGCAACTCAACAACGCATAATAACCAAAAACATATATAAGAAAATCAAATTCACCCCTGAACCACACAACAACCACATCATTCCTAAGCATGTTAAGCCTAAAATATTACAAATTTCTAAAACTACAAGCTATATAGATTAACAAAATCATATTAACATGACTCAACATATCACCGTCATCAACTATATCAATTGTAAACCAATTTAATCACTAACCTCTTCATCAATAAAACTTGCAACATGCGCAATACCGTTCAATCGGTACATGTCGCCTTCGTTCCTCGCCATCTTGCACCATACTGGTTGGGCCCACCTTCCACCACCTCCTCTGCTGCCTACCCAACTTTCAACCATCGCACTTATCCGCTACCTCCTCTGTCGTCTGCCACCCTCTTTTCTATGCACTGGTACCCACCCTCCACTAACACCAACTTCCCTCCACCTAACCCATTGGTCACTTTCTTCCCATCAGTCTCCTCCTCTCCAGTAAGCTCCTTGCCGTCAATGGGGGTCACAAATAAAGCATTACTCGTGGGAAGGTAAGTAGGGTTGGCCTTTACACATAATTTTTCCTAGGCTATTGAGCGTTATATTTATGCATGTAAATCGTGCTATGGTGTTAGTTGGGGGGGGGTATTGGTTTGTACATAAGTCGTGCTAGGGGATAGAGAGTTACGTATTAGAACGTAAATCGTCCTAGGATTGTGGGTTTTAGGGTTAAAAAGCGTTACTCAACCTAGGGTGGGATGATTTATATATATTTTAGAACACACAAAGGCCTAGGACGATTTATGTGTTTTTGAGCAATGCATAAATCATCCCGGAGTAGCATGATTCATATATTATATAACACACAAAAGTCTAGGACGATTTATATATTATATAGTTTAGGAGAATCTCGTTTTCAAAATCCATTTATGAGATTCAGGTCATTTAATTTGCATCTCCTATTAATTTATTTAAATAAAAAACCTAAAAAATATAACAATTTAAAATAACAAAAGAAGTTACAATCTATAATTTTAAATTACATTTTAATTTAAACCATATAACATCTAAATTATCGTATAAAAAATTTTGTAACTTAAAAAAAAATTATAAGTTTTCAAATTTTAATTGTTTTAAATTGTCAAAATATAAAATTTTAGTTAGAATATATACCGATCTAAATCACAACAAATTATATTAATTTTTTTATTTTTTAATCGATTCAAATCATACTAATTTTTTTTTTTAGATTTTACTTATAATTCAAAACAAAAGTATCTTTGTTTGCTCATAAATCGTCCCATACTTGAGTATTACAATAACACATGATTCGTCCGACACGTATGTGTTTTAAATTTTAAAGTGTTGCTCATTTCAAACACTCAATATTCTGGGATGATGTACGTATTTTTCAAAAATGAATTTTAAGTATAAACCATCATAAGATACCATCTTTTACAAATTAATTTAAAGCTCAATTAGTTAGGAGAATTTACGTATCAGAAAATTATTTAAGAATTCTTATAATATTGAATCTCTTTTATTTTATTTAAATAAAAAATTCTATAAATAGATAATTTATTCTAATTTATTCAAAATTCCGAGAAATGAGTTGAAATAAATAACTTTAATTATATTGGCCTTTGTAACATATTTAAAAAGAAAAATATATATTTGATAAAATTATTACAATTGTGGAGAAGAAATTTTAGCTTTGTTTTTGGTCATGAAGTATGACAATATTTTTTTGGAGTTCAATTTCAGTTAAAATTCTGCATTTAATTCAAATGGTATTGCATCTTTATCATTTCGAAATAGAAGAATAGATTACATTTAAGATTCAAAATATTATCAAATATAATTGAGAATTCTATACTCAAGATCTAACTTGATTATCCTCAAACAATGTTGTTAGTGAGAACCAATCTCATAATTAAAAAAAAAATGCCTTAATTAGTAGTTAGTTATTGTTATGAAACACTTGATAAATACTTGAGAGATATCTTGTTTTTTTTTTACACACAACAAAAATTTACCTTTTGAGAAAAAAAATGATTGTATTGAACGGACAAATCAACTTTAATTATTGAATAATCAATATCTCTTCTGTTTTTATGGTAACAAAATATTTACCAATTTTTTTGGAAAGGACTGGTGTGCGAAATCGTGATCTTTACTTCCTTGGTAACGGCGCTAAAAACTACATACGCACGTTCATGTTCTTAATTCTATTTCACAACTTCGTACAACTAACCAGCAAGTGTACTGGGTCGTCCAAGTAATAAACCTTACGTGAGTAAGGGTCGATCCCACGGAGATTGTTGGTATGAAGCAAGCTATGGTCATCTTGTAAGTCTCAGTCAGGCGGATATTAAATGGTTATGGAGTTTTCGAATAATAATGATAAATAAACAGAAAATAAAGATAGAGATACTTATGTAAATCATTGGTGAGAATTTCAGATAAGCGTATAGAGATGCTTTCGTTCCTCTGAACTTCTGCTTTCCCGCTGTCTTCATCCAATCAGTCCTACTCCCTTCCATGGCAAGTTTTGTGTAGGGCATCACCTTGTCAATGGCTACTTCCCATCCTCTCTGTGAAAATGGTCCGATGCGCTGTCACCTGCATGGCTAATCATCTGGAGGTTCTCGATCATACTGGAATAGGATTCACCCTCCTTTTGTGTCTGTCACTACGCCCAGCACTCGCGAGTTTGAAGTTCGTCACAGTCATCCCTTCCCGGATCCTACTCGGAATACCACAGACAAGGTTTAGACTTTCTGGATCTCAAGAATGGCCATCCATGGGTTCTAACTTATACCACGAAGATTCTAATATCTTGGACTCGGTCCTCTGTATTAGATATCTAAGAGATACTCATTCTAGCTTGTTTGCATGTAGAACAGAAGTGTTTGTCAGGTACGCGTTCATAAGTGATAATGATGATGAGCGTCACATAATCATCACATTCATCATGTTCTTGGGTGCGAATGGATATCTTAGAATAGGAATAAGCTTGAATTGAATAGAAAAACAGTAGTACTTTGCATTAATTTATGAGGAACAACAGAGCTCCACACCTTAATATATGGAGTGTAGAAACTCTACCGTTGAAAATACATAAGAACAAGGTCTAGGCATGGCCGAGAGACCAGCCCCCAAAACGTGATCTAAGAATAATCCAAAGATAAAACTAAAGACAAAACTCAAGACATATTTATACTAGACTAGCTACTAGGGTTTACAGAAGTAAGTAATTGATGCAGAAATCCACTTCTGGGGCCTACTTAGTGTGTGCTTGGGCTGAGCTTGAAGTTTACATATGGAGAGGTCATTCTTGGAGTTGAACGCCAATTTGTAACGTGTTTCTGGCGTTGAACTCCACTTTGCAACTTGTTTCTGGCGTTGAACGCCATACTGCAACATGGAACTGGCGTTCAATGCCAGTTTGCTTCATTTAAACGCAGGCAAATTATGGACTATTATATATTGCTGGAAAGCCCTGAATGTCTAATTTCCAACGCAATTAAAAGTGCGCCATTTGGAGTTCTGTAGCTCCAGAAAATCTACTTTTAGTGCAGGGAGGTCAGAATCCAACAGCATCTGCAGTTCTTCTTCAACCTCTGAATCTGATTTTTGCTCAGGTCCCTCAATTTCAGCCAGAAAATATCTGAAATTACAGAAAAACACACAAACTCATAGTAAAGTCCAGAAATGTGAATTTTAATTAAAAACTAATAAAAATATACTAAAAACTAACTAAATCATACTGAAAACTATGTAAAAATAATGCCAAAAAGCGTATAAATTATCCGCTTTAAGGGCTATTGACTTTTTGCTCTTGCCTTTTGGTTTAAAGAGCTTTTGGCTTTTTCTGCTTGCTTTTTCTTTTTCTTTTTCCCTTTTTTTTTCTGCAAGCTTTTGTATTCACTGCTTTTTCTTGCTTCAAGAATCATTTTTATGATTTTTCAGATTATCAAATAACATGTCTCCTTTTCATCATTCTTTCAAGAGCCAACATATTTAACATTCATAAACAACAACTTCAAAAGACATATGCATTGTTCAGGCATACATTCAGAAAATAAAAAGTATTGCCACCACATCAAAATAATTAAACTAGTTTCAAGGATGAATTCAAAACCATGTACTTCTTGTTCTTTTGTAATTAAAACATTTTTCATTTAAGAGAGGTGATGGATTCATATTCACTACTTTAAGGCATAAACACTTAGACACTAATGATCATATAATAAGACACAAATATAAATAAACATAAAGCTCAAAAATCGAAAAACAGGAAAATAAATAAACAAGGAGATTAAGGAATGAGTCCACCTTAGTAAGGGTGGCGTCTTCCTCTTCTTGAAGAACCAATGGTGCTCTTGAGCTCCTCTATGTCTCTTCCTTGTCTTTCTTTCTCCTCCCTCATAACTCTTTGATCTTCTCTAATTTCATGGAGGATGATGGAGTGCTCTTGGTGCTCCACCCTTAGTTGTCCCATGTTGGAACTTAATTCTCCTAGGGAGTTGTTGATTTGCTCCCAAAAAATCTGTGGAGGAAAGTGCATTCCCTGAGGCATCTCAGGGATTTCATGGTGAGGAATTTCCTCATGCTCTTGTTGAGGTCCATGAGTGGGCTCTCTTGATGTGCAGTCAAATGCTCTATTACTGAGCTATGGACCCTTGGGATGAATCTCTCCATCTCCCCTGACTCAGAGGTGGAAGCAATTGCCTTCCCTTTCCTCTTTCTAGAGGTTTCTCTGGTCTTAGGTGCCATAAATGGTTATGGAAAAACAAAAATCTATGCTTTTACTGTAAGACCCAAAACCTTTGAAAAAGGGCTATCATTAGCTAATTTCAAATTCAGTGTTTTTGCAGCTTTAATTTCAGAAATTCCTCTGTTAAAGAAAATTAAAGCAAGTTTTGATTTATTGAATTTGAAATAAATTGAGATTATTATCCAATTTCACAATTATTGGATTATTTTCTATATTCAAATTATAAAGTTGGTAGTTGTAAAATAATAAGGGTTTCTATATGATTTGGATTAAATAATTAATATTTTAAATATTAATACTGCTGCTTTGGAAAATAAATGATTTAATTATATCATTTCTAATTATTGAATTTGGGCATTTTGTTGAAAATAATTTGTAAATTGATGAGCCAATAGTATTTTTATGCTTTATTATTGTTGGGTTAAAATCTATTTTTAATTACTATATTGGCCCTATTTTTATTGGAAATTACAAAACTAACCCTATTACCCTAATTTTGTCAAAATTACCAAATTACCCCCCAGCTAAACCTTAATCTGGTTACCCATTCTCTCTAACCCTACAGCCGCCAGAAACCCTCCCCCAACACCCAGCAGCAGTAACGCTGCAAATGAGGGAAACACACAACACACACACACACCCACAAAGCACGGTTGGCCGAAGGAGGAGAAGACAAGGGGAGGGAGGAGAACCGCACCAGCGCGTCGGGCTTCACCACCGCCGTCGCGCTGTGCCGTTGTGCTCCACGCTGTGCTGTCGCTGCTGCACACCGAGGGAAGAGAGATCCAGAACGGAGCTGCAATCAGAGGGGAAGAGACTGACGGGAAGGCCTCGCGAGGAAGGAGGCACTGGTTGGCCGCCGCACCTCACCGTCGATCGCCATTGAACCGCGTCGGACCCAGAACTGCGAACGTGAGGGGTGCGATGCAGGAGCCCGACGCGAGGAAGAGGGAGCGTGCGTGCACGCGCAGGAGAAGGGCGATGCTGCTGTCACTGCCGTTGCTGAGCTGCGCCGCCGTCAACCTTGCCACAGTGTCAGTCGCCGTCCTCTATGGCAGAGCCAGAGAGAGAGAGAGTTCGGGAGCAGAGAAGACGAGAGAGATCTGAAGGTGTGCTGGGAGTCCAGCCACCGCGCCCGGCCGCCGTTTGCGTTGCCGGCGCCGCCTCCGTCGGAACTGCCGCCGTCAGAAAAGGGTTATGGCCGCCAGGAGTGGTTCTGTGACTTCCGAGACCACCGCCGGAGCTTCTGGCTACTTCTGCTGTCGCCGGAAAAAGTTTGTCGGTAAGGGTTTCATTTGAGGTTTCTGCCTTTTTGGATTTCGAGAAGGTTTTAATGTTGTGCGGTTTTTATAATTGATCCACCAGAGCTTCTGGCCGCCGCCGGAGCTGTTGCCGGGGCCGGTTTGAAATCGCAGCTGCTTCGTTTTGTTATTCCGGTAAGAAATTATGTTTCGAAAGCCCTACGTTAGTGTCCTGTACGTGTATTAAAGCCTTTACGGTATTAATGTTCTTAGAGTTTAGTAACTGAGGTTGCTTGTTGTAATTTAGAGCTGTTTATGCTGCTGCAAAAATGTGTGGGGCTGTGCTTTGAAGCTGCCTTCGATTTCAAGTTGAGGCGAAAAGGGCTTATGAGGCGTTTGGATTATGGGATTTGCGTTTTGAGGTAGGGGCGCTTTCCAAAAACTATATTTCTATATGTTGGAATTATTACATATGGATACTGATGTGAGAAAATGTGTATTTGGTGATTGTATCGGCCTTATGTATTATATGTATTATGGTGACAGGGCAACGATACCCTCTAATGGCGACAGAGCGCAGATACCCTCTAATGGCGACAGGGCGCAGATACCCTCTAATGATAATAATACGCAACAGAGAGACTGTGTCCGGGTTAGCTACCGGATACGTCGGGTTGGCTTGGTAACCGACAGATGATATCATCAGCCACTAGGGACAGGCATGCATCATATGCATTTGTGTGACATTGGTTGGGTGTGCATATTATACTTGGTTTGCCTATGTGATTAATTGCTAACTGTTCTACTTGTAATAACTGTTTGTTTGTGCTTGAACTTCCTATCTGTGTTTGCATCTGGGACTCTGTTGGATTGTGGTGATTGGTTGATGGTAGGACTATTTGGGGCCTAGGGCCGTGGTTGAAATGAGATGAACCGATGGTTGATTTCGGTTTTGTGTTTCTGGTTTGGAATAAAATATGAAGGCTGTTTTGGTTCAGCATAGATAAACCGTTTTGAAAGGCTTTTGAGTTTTTGAGAATTTAATTGTTCCTCTTTCAGAAAAGATTTCAGACTTCTATTTATTGTAAACCGTTGTTTTTGAAAAGAGGTATAAGACGGTTATTAATCACTGGTACGGTTTATCTTCACGTATCCTATTACAGTAATTTCCAAAAACCCTCTACTGAGAACCCTTTCGAGGATGATGTTCTCACCCCCCTACATTTTTCCCCTTTCAGGATATGGGCGCAGAAGTTACGAAGAGCTTATTTAATTGTTGTTGTGATGCTCTGATTTGTTTTATTTATGGTTTATTGTACCCTCGCCTTTATCTTAATATATTCTGTAAGAGGGATAGGAATTGTATTGGGTAATGCTTGTAATATTATTTATATATGTATATGTATATACATATGGATGTAATCTTTATGAGTTTTTGAAAGTGTATTGTATGTACGGATGTATGTTGTATAACGAAAGTATTTTTGGAGCGGTATTGCGGTCTAAAGTTTTAAACAGGCTCATATTTTAGTATTAAATAGTATAAGTGTCGTCGTAATATCCGAGCTATCAGAGTCGCGCAGCCGGAAGTGTGAACTTTGGTAGTTAGGGTGTTATATTATGGTATCAGAGCAGTTCTTCCTGTAGAGCCTGAGGAATGGACTGACTATGCTTCAGTTGCATGCTCTGAGTGTTTGTCATGGAATAGGGTTGAGAAGAGGGAAGAATATGAGTGGAGGTAGGTGGGGATCCTGTGGGGTCCACAGATGCTGAGATGATCCTGTGGGGTCCACAGATCCTGAGGTGTCAAGGATTTACATCCCTGCACCAATTAGGCATGTAAAATGCCTTTGCATGCATTTCTGGCGTTTAAACGCCGAAGTGATGCTTGTTCTGGGCGTTCAACGCCCATGTGCAGCATGTTTCTGGCGTTGAACGCCAGCTTCATGCTTGTTTCTGGCGTTCAGCGCCAGCTCTTCTCAGGGTGCATTCCTGGCATTTGAATGCCAGGATGTTACTTGTTTCTGGCGTTCAACGCCAGATCCATGCTCTGTTCTGGCGTTGAACGCCAGCCAGATGCTCCTTACTGGCGTTTAAACGCCAGTAAGTCCTTCCTCCAGGGTGTGATTTTCCTTCTGCTATTTTTGATTCTGTTTTTAATTTTTGTATTTATTTTGTGACTCCACATGATCATGAACCTAATAAAACATGAAAGAACAATAAAAAAAAAATAAAAATAGATAAATAAAAATTGGGTTGCCTCCCAACAAGCGCTTCTTTAATGTCAATAGCTTGACAGTGGGCTCTCATGGAGCCACACAGGTGATCAGGTCAATTTTATAGACTCCCAACACCAAACTTAGAGTTTGGATATGGGAGTTCAACATCAAACTTAGAGTTTGGCTGAGGCCTACCAACACCAAACTTAGAGTTTGACTGTGTGGGCTTTAGTTGACTATGTATTGAGAGAAGCTTTTCATGCTTTCTCTCCATTGTTACAGAAGGAGATCCTTGAGTTTTAAATACAAGGTTGTCCTTATTTAGTTGAAGGACCAACTATCCTCTGTCCACATCAATCACAACTTTTGCTGTGGCTAGGAAGGGTCTTCCAAGGATGATGGATTCATCCTCATCCTTTCCAGTGTCTAGGACTATGAAATCAGCAGGGATGTAAAGACCTTCAACCTTTACTAACACGTCCTCTACAAGTCCATAAGCCATTTTCATAGATTTGTCTGCCATCTCTAATGAGAAATTGGCAGCCTGTACCTCAAGGATTTCCAGTTTCTCCATTACAAAAAGTGGCATGAGGTTTATCCCTGACCCAAGGTCACATAGAGCCTTCTCAAAGGTCATGGTGCCTATGGTACAAGGTATTAGGAACTTTCCAAGATCCTATTTCTTCTGAGGCAATGTTAGTTGATCCAGATCACTCAGGTCATTGATGAGCAAGGGAGGTTCATCTTCCCAAGTCTCATTACCAAATAATTTGGTATTCAGCTTCATGATTGCACCAAGGTACTTGGCAACTTACTCTTCAGTAACATCCTCATTCTCTTCAGAAGAAGAATACTCATCAGAGCTCATGAAGGGCATAAGGAGGTTCAATGGAATCTCTATGGTCTCTAGTTGAGCCTCAGATTCCTTTGGTTCCTCAAAGGGAAACTCCTTGTTGATCACTGGACATCCCAGGAGGTCTTCCTCACTAGGATTCACGTCCTCTCCCTCCCTTGTAGGTTCGGCCATGATGGTTATATTAATGGCCTTGCACTCTCTCTTTGGATTCTCTTCTGTATTGCTTGGGAGAGTACTAGGAGGAGTTTCAGTGATCTTCTTACTCAGCTGGCCCACTTGTGCCTCCAAATTTCTAATGGAGGACCTTGTTTCATTCATGAAACTCAGAGTGGCCTTAGATAGATCAGAGACTAAATTTGCTAAGCCAGATGGATTCTGCTCAGAATTCTCTGTCTGTTGCTGAGTGGATGATGGAAAAGGTTTACTATTGTTAAACCTGTTTCTTCCACCATTATTAAAGCCTTGTTGAGGCTTTTGTTGATCCTTCCATGAGAAATTTGGGTGATTTCTCCATGAGGGGTTATAGGTGTTTCCATAAGGTTCACCCATATAATTTACCTCTGCTATTGCAGGGTTCTCAAGATCATAAGCTTCTTCTTCAGAAGATGCCTCTTCAGTACTATTGGATGTAGCTTGCATTCTATTCAGACTCTGAGAAATCATATTGACTTACTGAGTCAATAGTTTGTTCTGAGCCAATATGGCATTTAGAGCATCAATTTCAAGAACTCCCTTCCTTTGAGGCATCCCATTACTCACAGGATTCCTCTCAGAAGTGTACATAAACTGGTTGTTAGCAACCATGTCAATAAGTTCTTAAGCTTCTATAGGCGTTTTCTTTAGGTGAATGGATCCACCTGCAGAATGGTCCAGTGACATCTTTGATAACTCAGATAGACCATCATAGAATATATCCAGGATGGTCCATTCTGAAAGCATGTCAGAAGGACACTTTTTGGTCAGTTGCTTGTATCTCTCCCAAGCTTCATAGAGGGATTCACCTTCTTTCTGTCTGAAGGTTTGAACATCCACTCTAAGCTTACTAAGCTTTTGAGGAGGAAAGAACTTGGCTAAGAAAGCCGTGACCAGCTTATTCCAAGGGTTCAGACTATCTTTAGGTTGAGAATCCAACCATATTCTAGCTCTGTCTCTCACAGCAAAGGGGAAAAGCATGAGCCTGTAGACCTCGGGTTTGACCCTATTGGTCTTAACAGTATCACATATCTGCAAGAATTCAATTAAGAACTGAAAAGGATCTTCAGATGGAAGTCCATGAAACTTGCAGTTTTGTTGCATCAGAGAAACTAGTTGAGGCTTAAGCTCAAAATTGTTTGCTCCAATGGTAGGGATGGAGATGCTTCTTCCATGTAAATTAGAATTTGGTGCAGTAAAGTCACCAAGCATCTTCATTGCATTGTTATTATTTTCGGCTGCCGTCTCCTCTTCCTTTTCAAAAATTTCTGTAAGGTTGTCTCTGGATTGTTGTATTTTAGCTTCTCTTAGTTTCCTCTTCAGAGTCCTTTCAGGTTCAGGATCTGCTTCAACAAGAATATTTTTGTCCTTGCTCCTACTCATATGAAAAAGAAGGGAACACAAAAGAACATATGGAATCCTCTATGTCACAGTATAGAGGTTCCTTATGCAAGTATAAGAAGAGAAGAATGAAGTTAGAAAAGATATTTTAAAATCAAATTTTTGAAAAAGATATGATTTAAAAAGATATGATAGAAAGATATGATTAAAATTAGTTTTGAAAAAGATTTGAATTTTAAAATCAAAATTAATGACTTGACTCACAAGTAATCACTAGATATGATTCTAGAACTTAAAGTTTGAATCTTTCTTAACAAGAAAGTAACAAACTTGAAATTTTTGAATCAAAACATTAATTGTTGATGATATTTTCGAAATTTATGAGATAAAATTAAGAAAAATGAAAAAGATATGATTTTTGAAAAAGATTTTGAAAAATATAAGATTTTTAATTTGAAAATTTGAATTGACTCATAAGAAACAATTAGATTTTAAAAATTTTTGAAAAAGTCAATCAAAATTTTCGAAATTTATGAGAAGAAAAAGGGAAATATATTTTTTTTTATTTTTTTGAATTTTTTATGAAGAAAGAGAAAAATAAGAAAGTGATGCAATGCATTAAAAGTTTGGATCAAAACACATGATGCATGCAAGAACACTATGAATGTCAAGATGAACACCAAGAACACTTTGAATGTCAAGATGAACATCAAGACTTATTTTTAAAAAATTTTCAAGAAAAGAAAATATGCAAGACACCAAACTTAGAAATTTTTAATATTTAGACACTAAGAATTCAAGAATGCATATGAAAAACAAGAAAAGACAAAAGACAAGAAAATATGAAGATCAAACAAGAAGACTTGTCAAGAACAACTTGAAGATCATGAAGAACACATGCATGAGTTTTCGAAAAATGCATAAATTTAAAAAAAAATGCAATTGACACCAAACTTAAAACTTGACTCAAGACTCAAACAAGAAACACAAAAATATTTTTGATTTTATGATTTTATGAATTTTTTTGGTATTTTTTACGAAAATTATTTGAAAAAGAAAAATAAGGATTCCAAAATTTTTAATAAGAATTCCAGGAATCTTGCACTGTTAGTCTAAAGCTCCAGTCCAGGAATTAGACATGGCTTACTAGCCAGCGAAGCTTTCAGTGAAAGCTCCGGTCCAAAATACCAGACATGGCCAATGGCCAGCCAAGCTTTAGAAGATACAAATCAGGCATATAACAGCTGATACTTCATCCAACTTCATATACTGATAAGTGGAAGCCCCAGTCTAAATGAATTAGACATGGCTTTACAGCCAGCCAGGCTTCAACATGCTTCATGAAACACTAGAATTCATTCTTAAAAATTCTGAAGAACATAGAATAATTTATTTATTAATTTTTTTTTTCGAAATTAAGAATAATAAAAACAAAAAGCTTAAAATTAAAATAAAATTACCTAATCTGAGCAACAAGATGAACCGTCAGTTGTCCAAACTCAAACAATCCCCGGCAACGGCGCCAAAAACTTGGTGTGCGAAATCGTGATCTTTACTTCCTTGGTAACGGCGCTAAAAACTACATACGCACGTTCATGTTCTTAATTCTGTTTTACAACTTCGTACAACTAACCAGCAAGTGCACTGGGTCGTCCAAGTAATAAACCTTACGTGAGTAAGGGTCGATCCCATGGAGATTGTTGGTATGAAGCAAGCTATGGTCATCTGGTAAGTCTCAGTCAGGTGGATATTAAATGGTTATGGAGTTTTCGAATAATAATGATAAATAAACAGAAAATAAAGATAAAGATACTTATGTAAATCATTGGTGAGAATTTCAGATAAGTGTATAGAGATGCTTTCATTCCTCTGAACCTCTGCTTTCCCGCTGTCTTCATCCAATCAGTCCTACTCCCTTCCATGGCAAGCTTTGTGTAGGGCATCACCGTTGTCAATGGCTACTTCCCATCCTCTCTGTGAAAATGGTCCGATGCGCTGTCACCTGCATGGCTAATCATCTGGAGGTTCTTGATCATACTGGAATAGGATTCACCCTCCTTTTGCGTCTGTCACTACGCCCAGCACTCGCGAGTTTGAAGTTCGTCACAGCCATCCCTTCCCGGATCCTACTCGGAATACCACAGACAAGGTTTAGACTTTCCGGATCTCAGAAATGGCCATCCATGGGTTCTAACTTATACCACGAAGATTCTAATATCTCGGACTTGGTCCTCTGTATTAGATATCTAAGAGATACTCATTCTAGCTTGTTTGCATGTAGAACGGAAGTGTTTGTCAGGCACGCGTTCATAAGTGAGAATGATGATGAGCGTCACATAATCATCACATTCATCATGTTCTTGGGTGCGAGTGGATATCTTAGAATAGGAATAAGCTTGAATTGAATAGAAAAACAGTAGTACTTTGCATTAATTTATTAGGAACAACAGAGCTCCACACCTTAATCTATGGAGTGTAGAAACTCTACCGTTGAAAATACATAAGAACAAGGTCTAGGCATGGCCGAGAGGCCAGCCCCCAAAACGTGATCTAAGAATAATCCAAAGATAAAACTAAAGACAAAACTCAAGACATATTTATACTAGACTAGCTACTAGGGTTTACAGAAGTAAGTAATTGATGCAGAAATCCACTTCCGGGGCCCACTTGGTGTGTGCTTGGGCTGAGCTTGAAGTTTACACGTGGAGAGGTCATTCTTGGGGTTGAACGCCAGTTTGTAACATGTTACTGGCTTTGAACTCCACTTTGCAACTTGTTTCTGGTGCTGAACACTAGACTGCAACATGAAACTGGTGTTCAACGCCAGTTTGTGTCATCTAAACTCGGACAAAGTATGGACTATTATATATTTCTGGAAAGCCCTGGATGTCTACTTTCTAACGCAATTAGAAGCGTGCCATTTGGAGTTCTGTAGCTCCATAAAATCCACTTTGAGTGCAGGGAGGTCAGAATCCAACAGCATCTGCAGTCCTTCTTCAACCTCTGAATCTGATTTTTGCTCAGGTCCCTCAATTTCAGCCAGAAAATATCTAAAATCACAGAAAAATACACAAACTCATAGTAAAGTCCAGAAATGTAAATTCTAATTAAAAACTAATAAAAATATACTAAAAACTAACTAAATCATACTAAAAACTATGTAAAAACAATGCCAAAAAGCGTATAAATTATTCGCTCATCAAGAACCTATATCAATAATTATTATTTTAACCATTCAAAACTTTAGACACAAATTCTTTCTATCATTCCATATGTGTTAAGATAAGATGTTATGCATTTAATTGTATATTTATCTTATCTTAGCAATTTTTAGGACCTTTAAAATGGCTTAAATCCATGAGACTAACATGTTTACCTATTTAAATGAGTGAATGTTATCTCTAAAATTAATCTTGTTTAAATTTTGGGTAAACGGATTGAGCCTAATTAATCCAAAAAAGTGATGAGTTAAATAGGTAGCTCGTTTATTTTTTTATATATTTTTTAAAAAAATATTACATTTGACTAATATTTCTTCTGTTCTAACTTGAAAATCTGACTCATCAACAAAAATACTATTTGTTTAAAATTTTTTACCTAAAAGTGGTATTTGATACCAAAATATTTTTAAAAAATAAAATAAAAGGGCAAACGACCAAGTCCATTTGACCAATCTGGCTGGTCATGAATGGCTCGTGAATAAAGCAAACTTAAATGGGTCAGATCTAAATGGGTTAGACTGACCCATTTGACTACCTTAACAATTTTGATAGGAGTTTAATCTAAAAATATATATATAAAACTGTTTCTATGTACAAATACAACTACTTCAACTAAAAAATAGATCAAATATGTTAATAAATTTCAATAAATAATAATGTTGGCCATATTACTTTGATTCTAAAAATGAATATGATATTAAAATATAAAATAATTTTAGATTTAGTAATTAATTTATTAATTCACTTAAATAAATATTACAAATTTAAATGAATTAGTCATTAACTTATCAAATTAAAATATATTATACAAAAATGACAACGAAATGAGTAAGGACAACTTTTTGTCTTACGTGACCTCATTGCCCTATAATAACTTACGTAAAACCTGTTTCACTTCTACTCGCAGTTAATAAAAAGTTAAATTCTAATTCGTTTTTGTTGGTACCTATTTATTTCTATGAGTATTCGCCTTTATAAATATTAAAATCTAATAAATAAAAATAAATTTTAAAATTTATATAATTATCATTACATACGTAACATAAATTGAAATAAAAATTTAAATATGATACAATATTATTAATTATTTTAGTATTTTACTAATTATTTTATATATATTATACATTAAAATTATATACTTATATATACTGGGATAGACAAAGACACTACTAGAAAATAGATTAATACAGACAGATTTAGTCTTTATTACAGACGGATTTTTAGTTACCGATGAAATTACCGACGGATTTTGTCCCTCTGTAAAAGCCTCGTCAGAAATTATTTACCGACGGATTTTCCCTCTGTAAATTTTCCATCCATTTCCCGAAGGTGACGAACTTTCCGACGGATTTTCCGTCTGTAATTACAGACGGATTTTCAGACGGATTTTTTGTCTGTAATTACAGACGGATTTTTCGTCTGTAATTACAGACGGATTTTTTGTCTGTAATTACAGACGGATTTTTCGACAGATTTTCTGTCTGTAATTACAGACAGATTTTCCGACAGATTTTCCGTCTGTAATTACAGACAGAAACAAATTTTCCGACAAATTTTTCGTCTGTAATTTGAACCTTGAAAAATCATCCCACACTCTGAATACAGACAGAAAATCCTGTAAATCTGTCAGTAAAGTAAAATAATTTTTTTTGAATTTTTCCATTACAAAATAAATACTTTAGATTTGTTTTCTAAATTTACTCTATCAAACACACTGTAAATTGAAGAAAAGAAAGCCAAAAATCACATAGATAAACATAATATTCATAGATAAACATAATATTCCTTATACGATACCTATAAAATTGGATATTATTTTTCAACACCACTATTCAATATCTCAGTGTCTCAATAAAAAGATACCCAAAAAATAAGATGACCATCCTAATTTTGCCATCTAAACCTCATCATAGCAGTAGGACCACCAGTCTCTATCTCATCTAAAATATGCTTCAAAGATGGATCTTCTTTTATGCATGCCATTCTCTCCTCAAGCTGATCTTTATTTGAAGGACTAGTAAGACTTTCAAGCATGGAAGACATAGATGGATCCTGAGATAGATAGTATAGATATGTTATCAACCAATAGATATTTTATATAACAGAGTACAGGAAGTTTATAAATATCTGCATCAATGCATTACCCAGGCGCTCAGCCATGGTCATGAAGTTAGGATTCTGCATCACCTGCTGCAACATTACCCAGTCGTATATTTGAATTTTACAGACAAATTTGAATAGAGCAATATCACAGCTTTCAATAGTTCAATGTTACTACTTCACATAAGATTCAGAATTCAGTGGCTATTTTAGTTATAGCAATTCACTCCATTTTCTGACCAGAAAACACATGAGATCTAAAAAGTTACCAACAGAAACACCAAATTTTGAGGGCAAACGTCATAAAAACCAAAATCTATCTATCATATGTAAGCTACTTTTTTATTCTAGTTGATGCTTTGACATAAAAAAATAAATAAAAATAAAAAAGGAAAAATCCTCCTTTCTCCAACACTTGTTACAGATAGATCTATTGTCCAACCAACGAAAATCTCAGCCTAATAAACCAACCAAATAATCAAGCTCTTTCAATATCACTTTCCCTCAATAAGTTTAAAAATTAAAAAAACTTAAGGGTTTAAATAAGGTTATGATCCATGTAAAATTTAGCAATTTTATGGTAAACTAAACCTATGGTTCCTATGATTCAAAGATAAGTAACCATATCCAAATTTCTTTAATTTTGGATGACAGAAGGGACTAATTTCACTTCTGAATACTTTTTTTTTTTACCAAAACCACTAAAAGAAAAAATCTGTAAGGCCAAAAATCTATTTAAGCCATAATTCAAACAATCTTGTTCACGGTTGAAAAGATCTCACATGACCCCCAATTAGTTTTTTATGATCAAGTGAAGTGATAAATAAATAAATAAAGAAAGAAAGAAAGAAACAGAGAAACCTGGATCTCAGTGGTGACAGGATACTCATCCATGTCAACATAGTTCTTGTTAAGTGAAGCCATGATGATGTGCCAGTTTATGAAACCAGTTTATGAATTTTCAAATAAGTAATATATATGCTCAAAAAGTAAATTTTATTGTCATATGATTCAGTATTTTAACAATCAGGAATTACATTAAATCAAACTATTGGCAGTTCACTATTTTAACAATTAGGTTCTAAGCATGAGATCTGAAAAGGAAATAGAGTCACTATCACCTTCACAGTTTGAAGAAAGTCACTAAGAAATAATTCCTGTGTTGCCTTGGACTGGTGACTGCAGGCCAAGATTTTCATCATATGCTTGACAGCCATATCATACATCCCAAGTGAAGCATACCACCTATAACAATGAAAAGTAAGAAAGTTTAAAGAATCTAGATGCATATGTTCTACATTATTAAACAACCAGAATATGCTATTACTGAAGCAAGTCAAACTTACTGTCCTATATGAAATTGAAAATGAACATGATCATTGATGTAGCTCCAAGTAGAAGGATCACTATCACACTGCAGCAAGAAGCAGCAGCAAAAGAAAAAGATAGTGCAGTGAAAGAAAACACCAAAAATTGAAAAACCATGAGGAAAAAAGTTTTAACAACAAATTTTAAATCAAACTAATTACTAAAATTAGAAAAAAACAAATCTAACTAAACCTAATCTAATCAAAACCTAAAAATCCACTACATCTAATCTTTGTTTAGTGTTTGACAAAAATTAAAGCTGTGAATCCATTTTTTTACCGGCAACTGATTGACCCTTCTATAATTCTGCAAGTAAGAAGTTGAAGAGAAAGCCAATATTTAGCAACTCCGATCCCCTAGGTTTTAATGTTTAAAAGGTATATATAACAGTTTTTATTCTAGAAATAAAAAAATGTCTTAAAGCTACACATTTTAATCTATTTAAGAAATACGACATGACAAACACTATTATAATAGCAATAAATATCAAATCAAGTTAATTAACAAAACTAATAAGAAAACAAAAATTCTTTTTCCCTTTTCAGATCTTTTTATGTGTCTTGTTTAATAAAGCAATGCTGGACACTTTCCTCCTAACTCCAAACTCACAGGTGTCAGATGCTCTGCTGCTGCACTCATAACAATCCGTCCCACCCTTGCACTTCCTATAATACAATTGCATTATTATTTTGAAACACAAATATAGTTAATTAATAAATTTAAGTGATGATTATTAGTTATATAAAATAATTTTATATATGCATCTAATTATATTATATTATATCAATAAAAATAACTATATTTTATATTGATTATGTAAATAGCTACCAATTATAGCCTATATCTTTTCTACAGCTGAATTCACACTATCAACAGAAGTGCCCTCAATGGCTGCAAAAGACCATTACAACAAATCATTTAGATATTGAATTTTCTTATGGCACAGTAGTAAGGAGTCAAGCTGGTAAGAGGGAAGAGGCTCTACTTAAATGAAAATCCACCAACTGAGCCAATGAAAGATTCCTGCACATATAATTACTATGTGCTGGTCTCTCAATCAATCAAGTGCTACATATATAGAGTTAAGAAACACTCATGAACTGAATATATTATATTGTGAATGAATTATATTAAATCAGCTATGACATAACCATATCAAAGTTAAAATGAAAGCATAATAGAAAATAAACATTTCAATTTGATCCATACAAGTTAGGCAATAACTTAGGTACAGCCAGGAACAGAGGAACTTACTAACAAAATCATCTTCTTTTGAAGTAGGTATTATTATCTTAACCTTCAATTCCTCTTCTATTTTCTGTTGTGTGGATCCCTTGAAACAATATATCTTATAGATTTGCAGGTATATATTGATATGTAGGTTATTGATATAGGAAGAAACTAAGAAAATAGACCAGAATTATACTAACCCTTCATGGCAGGAGCCTTGGTCACAGATCTTGACTTGTTATGGGCCTCCTGTAAGCAAGTTTTGAGCAAAATGATGAAAAAATTGCAAGCAGTTTTTACTAGATAAAGTACAGAAACAAGCAAGCACAAGTGCACAATATTTTTAAAGTCAATGAGCTTATACATGTAAATTAGAAAACACATAAAATAGCCAATGAGGTGAAAACTGATTTCATATATATATAACCAAAAGCTCTGGCTAGTAGCTTTTTCTTTTGAAGCCTGACATCTTAATAAAACTTCACGATTAAACACGTGCACCATAGCAAACAGGAATATTACAGTATCCCAAAGAAAAGAAATTAGATGTTGAACCTTTATGAGGTTTCCATGAATCTTCTGAAGCAATGACACAGATAAACTTTCTGAGTTACCAACAGCTAATAATTTTTCCATCACATGAACAGAGAATGAATTGGTGGCCACCTGAAAATTTACATCCACTTGCATAATAAAATTATACACCTTCATGCTGTATTTGAATTAGAAAAGGAATACAAATTTCTAATCTAATAATGTCTTCACCACCACCAAGACCTTGGCCACGTGGGATCTCAAATAATTCCTAAAGAAAAAAAGTCATCAAGTTAATAAATATAGTTTCATCTTAAGTAAAATATAGTTGCATATGCCATCTATACATTTTAATTCCTAAGTAAAATATTCACAGACATTACTGCTATTCTATTAGCTCTTGCTTTGCATAGGATTCAAGAATAAGCTGATCTATGATGCATGTAGAATTCATAGTGTGTAATATAGAACACTCCAAGCTAAAACATTACAATAGAAAATATTTTATACTTTACTCACAGACATTATTGTATTGCTCATATTTTAGACTTAAAGCCATATAATCATCTCAGTAACTGAAAAAAGAATGAACTAATTGAACAACAAAATCTACACAATCAGTATTTCAAACATGGAAATAAAAATCCAAAAAACTGAAAGTGATAAGTTCAAAAATTAACCGAATCTAAGGATAGATTCTCGATATTCTGGAACAAGAAATTCTATGAGTGGTAGCAGATCCAGAAGTGCGAGAAGGAAAACGAAGGAGAAAGAAAGAAAGAAAGCAAAAGAAAAATAAAACAAAATAGCTATGCATGCGTAAGAGGATAGCAAATACAATAAGAATTGGACCACAGAAACCATACCAAGACTAGAACGACGGCAGCGCGCTGCAAAGTTCAAGGAGAGGTGGTGAATCGGACGAGATGCAGAAAAGCTCGACGGAAAATGGCGAACAGGAGGAGAGGCTGGCGTCAGTGTAGCAGCGAATAGGAAGAGTGATAAAGGTGTGGAATAGATTAGGGTTACCTGCACAGCTGAGCAAGATCGAAACAGAGCGATTTCTGCATATTAGGGTTCGATACGAAGCGACGCGAGCAACACACGAAGAAGCGTCGGGAGGGGGTGTGACGGAGCTTCGGTGTGACGGAAGTTCAGTGCGACGGTGGTGCAAGGCGGAGAGGCGCCGCCGATGGAGCGTTTGGAAGAAAGGGGTGTGGAGGCGCGGATAGGTATCGTGTGAAATGAGGAGCCACGCTTAAAGCAAACCCCTTATTTCAACATTTCCGACGGAAAATTTTAAATTACAGACGGAAAATCCGTCTGTAATAATTTAATAAAATGCAACGTTTTGTCTATTTAATTACAGACGAATTTTCTGTCTGTAACCATTTCTCACGGAAAAAAATTAATTTTCTGACAGAATTATCGAGGGATTCTCTTTTCCGTCTGTAATTTATATTAATCCATTTTTTTGGTTTTCCGACAAAAAATCCCTCTGAAATTCTGTCTGTATTTCCGTAGGATAAAATCTGTCAGAAATTTTCGTCTGTATTCCCTTGGGATGAATCTCTCCATCTCCTCTGACTCAGAGGTGGAAGCAATTGCCTTCCCTTTCCTCTTTCTAGAGGTTTCTCTGGTCTTAGGTGCCATAAATGGTTATGAAAAAATAAAAAGCTATGCTTTTACCACACCAAACTTAAAATGTTTTCTCGTCCCCGAGCAAAAGAAGAAAGAAAGAGGTAGAAGAAGAAGAGAAAATATGGAGGAGAGTGGGGGGAGGTGTATTCGGCCAAGGTAAAGAAGATAGGGTTGTGTTGTGTGAAAATGAAGGAGGGATTGAGGGGTTTATATAGTGAGGGGAGAGGGAGTAGGTTCGGCCATATGGGGTGGGTTTGGGTGGGAAAGTGATTTTGAATTTTGAAGATAGGTGGGGTTTATGGGGAAGAGTGGATGAATGTGAGTGGTGAAGGGGTAATAGGGAAGAGAGATTGAGGTGATTGGTGAAGGGTTTTGGGGAAGGGTGTTTATTGGGAATGGTGAGTGTTGAGAAGAGGGAAGAATATGAGTGGAGGTAGGTGGGGATCTTGTGGGGTCCACAGATGCTGAGATGATCCTATGGGTCCACAGATCCTGAGGTGTCAAGGATTTACATCCCTGCACCAATTAGGCATGTAAAATGCCTTTGCATGCATTTCTGGCATTTAAACGCCGAAGTGATGATTGTTCTGGGCGTTCAACGCCCATGTGCAGCATGTTTCTAGCGTTGAACGCCAGCTTCATGCTTGTTTCTGGCGTTCAGCGCCAGCTCTTCTTAGGGTGCAAATGCCAGGATGTTGCTTGTTTCTGGCGTTCAACGCCAGATCCATGCTCTGTTCTGGCGTTGAACGCCAGCCAGATGCTCCTTACTGGGGTTTAAACACCAGTAAGTCCTTCCTCCAGGATGTGATTTTCCTTCTGCTGTTTTTGATTCTGTTTTTAATTTTTGTATTTATTTTGTGACTCCATGATGAGCGGATGATTTATACGCTTTTTGGCATTGTTTTTAGTATGTTTTTAGTAGAATCTAGTTACTTTTAGGGATGTTTTCATTAGTTTTTATGTTAAATTCACATTTCTGGACTTTACTATGAGTTTGTGTGTTTTTCTGTGATTTCAGGTATTTTCTGACTGAAATTGAGGGACTTGAGCAAAAATAAGATTTAGAGGTTGAAGAAGGACTGCTGATGCTATTGGATTCTGACCTCCCTGCACTCAAAGTGGATTTTCTGGAGCTACAGAACTCGAAATGGCGCGCTTCCAATTGCGTTGGAAAGTAGACATCCAGGGCTTTCCAGCAATATATAATAGTCCATACTTTAGCCAAGAATAGACGACGCAAACTGGCATTCAACGCCAGCTCTCTGCCCAATTCTGGCGTCCAGCGCCAGAAAAGGATCCAAAACCAGAGTTGAACGCCCAAACTGGCACAACTGCTGGCGTTCAACTCCAAGAAGGACCTATACACGTACAATACTCAAGCTCAGCCCAAGCACACACCAAGTGGGCCCCGGAAGTGAATTTATGCATCAATTACTTATTTCTGTAAACCCTAGTGACTAGTTTATTATAAATAGGACCTCTTACTATTGTATTAGACATCTTTGGATTACCTTATGATCCTTTGATCAAGTTTTAGGGGGCTGGCCATCTCAAGTTTGGACAACTGACGGTTCATCTTGTTGCTCAGATTGGGTAACTTTATTTTCGTTTTCTTTTCAAAAAGTTTTAAAAAATTTTTCAAAAATCTTTTAAAAATTTTTCTTTTGTGTTCAGAAAAAAAAATAGTGTTTTCAAAAATGTAATTTTCTTCAGAATTTTTAAAGAATGAATTCTAGTGTTTCATGAAGCATGGCTGGCTGTAAAGCCATGTTTAATATGACTGTAGAGCATGTTAGACGTGTCATGTCTGAGTTACATACTAAAGCTTGGTTGGCTATTAAGCCATGCCTGACCCTTTGATTGGAGCTTTAGAGCATAAGATTCCTGGAATTCATATTAAAAATTTTGAATCCTTATTTTTCTCTTTTCTAAATAATTTTCAAAAAATATAAAATAAAAATCCAAAAAAATTTAGAAAATCATAAAAATCAAAAATATTTTTTGTGTTTCTTGTTTGAGTCATGTGTTATGTTATAAGTTTGGTGTCAATTGCATGTGCATCTTGCATTTTTCAAAAATTCATGCATTCATAGTGTTCTTCATGATCTTCAAGTTGTTCTTGGTAAGTCTTCTTGTTTGATCTTTGCATTTGCATGTTTTGTGTCTTTTCTTGTTTTTCATATGCATTCTTGAATTCTTAAGTGTCTAAGCATTATAGAATTCTATGTTTGGTGTCTTGCATGTCTTCTCTGCATTAAAAATTTTTCAAAAATGTGTTCTTGATGTTCATCATGATCTTCATAGTGTTCTTGGTGTTCATCTTGACATTCATAGCATTCTTGCATGCATTCATTGTTTTGATCCATAACTTTCATGCATTGCATCATTTTTCTTGTTTTTCTCTCTCTTCATTAAAAATTCAAAAATCAAAAAAAAAAAATCTTTCCCTTTTTCTCTCTCAAAATTTCGAAAATTAGATTTGACTTTTTCAAAAATTTTTAAAATCTAGTTGTTTTTATGTGAGTAAAATCAAATTTTCAATTTAAAAATTTTATCTTTTTCAAATCTTTTTCAAAAATAAAATTTTTTTCATAATTTCGAAGCTAATGGAGTAGATCCTGAAGTCTACAGGCTCATGCTTTTTCCTTTTGCTGTAAGAGACAAAGCTAGAGTGTGGTTGGACTCTCAACCCTGAGATAGCCTGAACTCTTGGGATAAGCTGGTCACGGCTTTCTTAGCCAAGTTCTTTCCTCCTCAAAAGCTAAGCAAGCTTAGAGTGGATGTTCAGACCTTCAGACAGAAGGAAGGTGAATCCCTCTATGAAGCTTGGGAAAGATACAAACAGTTGACCAAAAGTGTCCTTCTGACATGCTTTCAGAATGGACCATCCTGGATATATTCTATGATGGCCTGTCTGAGTTATCTAAGATGTCATTGGATACCTCTGCAGGTGGATCCATTCACCTAAAGAAAATGCCTGCAGAAGCTCAAGAACTCATTGACATGGTTGCTAATAACCAGTTCATGTACACTTCTGAGAGGAATCCTGT
>NC_029788.2:117687733-117708148 GCF_000816755.2 Arachis ipaensis
GTTCATGATCATGTGGAGTCACAAAATAAACAAAAAATTTAAAAACGGAATAAAAAACAGCAGAAGAAAAATTACACCCTGGAGGAGCATCTGCCTGGCGTTCAACGCCAGAACAGAGCATGGTTCTGGCGCTGAACGCCCAAAATGGGCAGCATCTGGACGCTGAACGCCCAGAACAAGCATGGTTCTGGCGTTCAACGCCAGAAATGGCAACAAATGGGCGTTGAACGCCCAAAATGGGCACCAACCTGGCGCTGAACGCCCAGAGTTGTGTGCAAGGGCATTTTACATGCCTAATTTGGTGCAAGGTTGTAAATACTTGAACACCTCAGGATCTGTGGACCCCACATGATCATCTTAGGATCTGTGGATCCCACAGGATCATCTCAGGATCTGTGGACCTCACAGGATCCCTACCCACCTCACCCTCTCGTTCTCCATTCATGACCATCTCTTCTGTTTTCTATTCACCACTCACATCCATACACACATCCCTCCATCTCCTCCATATCTTCTTCTTCTTCTTCTATTCTTTCTTCTTTTTCTCGAGGGCGAGCAACATTCTAAGTTTGGTGTGGTAAAAGCATAAGCTTTTTGTTTTTCCATTACCATTAATGGCACCTAAGACCGGAGAAACCTCTGGAAAAGGGAAAGGAAAGACAAAGGCTTCCACCTTTGAGCCATGGGAGATGGAAAGATCCATCTCACAAGCCCATCACTAAGAAAAGGATAGAGCAAACAAGAGAGCACATTCATGGATCTCAACAGGCACATGAAGAAGCTCATCATCAAGAAATCCTTGAGATACCTCAGGGGATACAGTTTCCTCCACAGAATTTGTGGGAGCAAATTAATAACTCCCTAGGAGAATTAAGTTCCAACATGGGACAACTAAGGGTGGAACATCAAGAGCACTCCATCATGCTTCATGAAATAAGAGAAGATCAAAAAGCAATGAGGGAGGAGCAACAAAGACAAGGAAGAGACATAGAAGAGCTCAAGGACATCATTGGTTCCTCAAGAAGGAAACGCCACCATCACTAAGGTGGATTCATTCCTTGTTCTTATTTCTTCTCTGAACTAGGAGAATCAATAACACTATCTGAATTTTAAGTTCCTATAGATGTCAATCATTCTGAACCTCAATGGATGAAGTGAGATGCCAAAACTATTCAAGAGGCAAAAAGCTATAAGTCCCGCTCATTTGATTGGGGCTATGTTTCATTGATAGTTTGGAATTTATAGTATATTTTCTTCTTTTTATCCTACTTGATTTTCAGTTGCTTGGGGATAAGCAACAATTTAAGTTTGGTGTTGTGATGAGCGGATAATTTATACGCTTTTTGGTATTGTTTTTAGTATGTTTTTAGTAGAATCTAGTTACTTTTAGGGATGTTTTCATTAGTTTTTATGTTAGATTCACATTTCTGGACTTTACTATGAGTTTGTGTGTTTTTCTGTGATTTCAAGTATTTTCTTACTGAAATTGAGGGACTTGAGCAAAAATCAGATTCAGAGGTTGAAGAAGGACTGCTGATGCTGTTGGATTCTGACCGCCCTGCACTTAAAGTGGATTTTCTGGAGCTACAGAACTCGAAATGGCGCGCTTCCAATTGCGTTGGAAAGTAAACATCCAGGGCTTTCCAGAAATATATAATAGTCCATACTTTAGCCAAGAATAGACGACGCAAACCGGCGTTCAACGCCAGCTCTCTGCCCAATTCTGGCGTCCAGCGCCAGAAAAGGATCCAATACCAGAGTTGAACGCCCAAACTGGCACAACTGCTGGCGTTCAACTCCAAGAAGGACCTCTACACGTGCAACACTCAAGCTCAGCCCAAGCACACACCAAGTGGGCCCCGGAAGTGGATTTATGCATCAATTACTTATTTCTGTAAACCCTAGTGACTAGTTTATTATAAATAGGACCTTTTACTATTGTATTAGACATCTTTGGACGCCTGGTTCTTAGATCAGAGGGGCTGGCCATCTCGGCCATGCCTGGACTTATCACTTATGTATTTTCAACGGTAGAGTTTCTACACTCCATAGATTAAGGTGTGGAGCTCTGCTGTTCCTCAAAGATTAATGCAAAGTACTACTATTTTCTATTCAATTCATCTTGTTTCGATTCTAAGATATTCATTCGCTCTTCAACCTGAATGTGATGAACGTGACAATCATCATCATTCCCTATGAACGCGTGCCTGACAACCACTTCCGTTCTACCTTCGACTGAATGAGTATCTCTTAGATCTCTTAATCGGAATCTTTGTGGTGTAAGCTAGAATGATGGCGGCATTCAAGAGAATCCGGAAAGTCTAAACCTTGTATGTGGTATTCCGAGTAGGATTCAATGATTGAATGACTGTGACGAGCTTCAAACTCGCGATTGTCGGGCGTAGTGACAGACGCAAAAGGAGGGTGAATCCTATTCCAGCATGATCGAGAACCGATAACTGAATAGTCGTGCCGTGACAGGGTGCGTTGACCATATTCACTGAGAGGAGGGGATGTAGCCACTGACAACGATGATGCCCTTGCATAAAGCCAGCCATGTAAAGGAGTAAGACTGATTGGATGAAGACAGCAGGAAAGCAGAGGTTCAGAGGAACGAAAGCATCTCTATGCGCTTATCTGAAATTCTCACCAATGATTTACATAAGTATTTCTATCCCTATTTTATTATTTATTTTCGAAAACCCCATTATTATTTTATATCCGCCTGACTGAGATTTACAAGGTGACCATAGCTTGCTTCATACCAACAATCTCCGTGGGATTCGACCCTTACTCACGTAAGGTATTACTTGGACGACCCAGTGCACTTGCTGGTTAGTTGTGCGAAGTTGTGAACCATGGTATTGGCATCATGTTTTTGGTGCCATTACCAGGGAAAGAAAGAGCGATGAATTTTACATAATTAAAGTGTAATCACAATTTCTGCGCACCACTCCACATGATCATGAACCTAATAAAACTTGAAAGAACAATAAAAATAAAATAAAAATAGATAAATAAAAATTGGGTTGCCTCCCAACAAGCACTTCTTTAATGTCAATAGCTTGACAGTAGGCTCTCATGGAGCCACACAGGTGATCAGGTCAATTTTATAGACTCCTAACACCAAACTTAGAGTTTGACTGTAGGGGCTTTAGTTGACTCTGTACTGAGAGAAGCTTTTCATGCTTTCTCTCCATTGTTACAGAAGGAGATCCTTGAGTTTTAAACACAAGGTTGTCCTTATTTAGTTGAAGGACCAACTATCCTCTGTCCACATCAATCACAACTTTTGCTGTGGCTAGGAAGGGTCTTCTAAGGATGATGGATTCATCCTCATCCTTTCCAGTGTCTAGGACTATGAAATCAGCAGGGATGTAAAGACCTTCAACCTTTACTAACACGTCCTCTACAAGTCCATAAGCCATTTTCATAGATTTGTCTGCCATCTCTAATGAGAAATTGGCAGCATGTACCTCAAGGATTCCCAGTTTCTCCATTACAGAAAGTGGCATGAGGTTTATCCCTGACCCAAGGTCACATACAGCATTCTCAAAGGTCATGGTGCCTATGGTACAAGGTATTAGGAACTTTCCAGGATCATGTTTCTTCTGAGGCAATGTCAGTTGATCCAGATCACTCAGTTCATTGATGAGCAAGGGAGGTTCATCTTCCCAAGTCTCATTACCAAATAATTTGGCATTCAGCTTCATGATTGCACCAAGGTACTTGGCAACTTACTCTTCAGTAACATCCTCATTCTCTTCAGAAGAAGAATACTCATCAGAGCTCATGAAGGGCATAAGGAGGTTCAATGGAATCTCTATTCTCTAGATGAGCCTCAGATTCCTTTGGTTCCTCAAAGGGAAACTCCTTGTTGATCACTGGACGTCCCAGGAGGTCTTCCTCACTGGGATTCACGTCCTCTCCCTCCCTTGTAGGTTCGGCCATGATGGTTATATCAATGGCCTTGCACTCTCTCTTTGGATTCTCTTCTGTATTGTTTGGGAGAGTACTATGAGGAGTTTCAGTGATCTTCTTACTCAGCTGGCCCACTTGTGCCTCCAAATTTCTAATGGAGGACCTTGTTTCATTCATGAAACTCAGAGTGGCCTTAGATAGATCAGAGACTAAATTTGCTAAGTTAGATAGATTCTGCTCAAAATTCTCTGTCTGTTGCTGAGTGGATGATGGAAAAGGTTTACTATTGTTAAACTTGTTTCTTCCACCATTATTAAAGCCTTGTTGAGGCTTTTGTTGATCCTTCCATGAGAAATTTGGGTGATTTCTCCATGAGGGGTTATAGGTGTTTCCATAAAGTTCACCCATATAATTTACCTCTGCTATTGCAGGGTTCTCGGGATCATAAGCTTCTTCTTCAGAAGATGCCTCTTGAGTACTGTTGGATGCAAAGTTTACTAAGCTTTTGAGGAGGAAAGAACTTGGCTAAGAAAGCCGTGACCAGCTTATCCCAAGAGTTCAGGCTATCTTTAGGTTGAGAATCCAACCATATTCTAGCTCTGTCTCTCACAGCAAAGGGGAAAAGCATGAGCCTGTAGACCTCGGGTTCGACCCTATTGGTCTTAACAGTATCACATATCTGCAAGAATTCAGTTAAGAACTGAAAAGGATCTTCAGATGGAAGTCCATGAAACTTGTAGTTTTGTTGCATCAGAGAAACTAGTTGAGGCTTAAGCTCAAAATTGTTTGCTCCAATGGTAGGGATGGAGATGCTTCTTCCATGTAAATTAGAATTTGGTGCAGTAAAGTCACCAAGCATCTTCCTTGCATTGTTATTATTTTCAGCTGCCATCTCCTCTTCCTTTTCAAAAATTTCTGTAAGGTTGTCTCTGGATTGTTGTATTTTAGCTTCTCTTAGTTTCCTCTTCAGAGTCCTTTCAGGTTCAGGATCTGCTTCAACAAGAATGTTCTTGTCCTTACTCCTGCTCATATGAAAAAGAAGGGAACACAAAAGAACATATGGAATCCTCTATGTCACAGTATAGAGGTTCCTTATGCAAGTATAAGAAGAGAAGAATATAAGAAGGAGAGGAGAAAAACTCGAACACAGAGAGGAAGAAGGGGTTCGAATTTTTGGGTGGAAGAGAAGTGTTAGTAGATGAATAAATAAATAGAAAGGGATGAGAGAGAGGGAATTTCGAAAATTAATTAAAATAAAAATAAAAAAATTAAAATTAAAATTTAAAGTTAAATTTCGAAAATTAAAGTTTGAACTTAAATTAAAATTAAAACAATTAGTTAAATTAAAAAGGAAATTTGAAAAAGAGGGAAGTATTTTCGAAAATTAGATAGGGAAAAGTGGTTAGGTAGTTTTGAAAAAGATAAGAAACAAATAAAAAGTCAATTAATTAGTTGAAAAAGATATGCAAATCAATTTTGAAAAGATAAGAAGATAAGAAGTTAGAAAAGATATTTTAAAATCAAATTTTTGAAAAAGATATGATTTAAAAAGATATGATAGAAAGATATGATTAAAATTAGTTTTGAAAAAGATTTGAATTTTAAAATCAAAATTAATGACTTGACTCACAAGTAATCACTAGATATGATTCTACAACTTAAAGTTTGAATCTTTCTTAACAAGAAAGTAACAAACTTGAAATTTTTGAATCAAAACATTAATTGTTGATGATATTTTCGAAATTTATGAGATAAAATTAAGAAAAAGATTTTTGAAAAATATTTTTAAAATTTTTGAAAATAATTAAGAAAAATGAAAAAGATATGATTTTTGAAAAAGATTTTGAAAAATATAAGATTTTTAATTTGAAAATTTGAATTGACTCATAAGAAACAATTAGATTTTAAAATTTTTTGAAAAAGTCAATGAAAATTTTTGAAATTTATGAGAAGAAAAAGGGAAAGATATTTTTTTATTTTTTGAATTTTTTTATGAAGAAAGAGAAAAATAAGAAAGTGATGCAATGCATGAAAAGTTTGGATCAAAACACATGATGCATGCAAGAACACTATGAATGTCAAGATGAACATCAAGACTTATTTTTGAAAAATTTTCAAGAAAAGAAAACATGCAAGACACCAAACTTAGAAATTTTTAATATTTAGACACTAAGAATTCAAGAATGCATATGAAAAACAAGAAAAGACAAAAGACAAGAAAATATGAAGATCAAACAAGAAGACTTGTCAAGAACAACTTGAAGATCATGAAGAACACATGCATGAGTTTTCGAAAAATGCATAAATTTAAAAAAAAATGCAATTGACACCAAACTTAAAACTTGACTCAAGACTCAAACAAGAAACACAAAAATATTTTTGATTTTATGATTTTATGAATTTTTTTGGTATTTTTTACGAAAATTATTTGAAAAAGAAAAATAAGGATTCCAAAATTTTTAATAAGAATTCCAGGAATCTTGCACTGTTAGTCTAAAGCTCCAGTCCAGGAATTAGACATGGCTTACTAGTCAGCCAAGCTTTCAGTGAAAGCTCCAGTCTAAAATACCAGACATGGCCAATGGCCAGCCAAGCTTTAGAAGATACAAATCAGGCATATAACAGCTGATACTTCATCCAACTTCATATACTGATAAGTGGAAGCCCCAGTCTAAATGAATTAGACATGGCTTTACAGCCAGCCAGGCTTCAACATGCTTCATGAAACACTAGAATTCATTCTTAAAAATTCTGAAGAACATAGAATAATTTATTTATTAAATTTTTTTTTTCGAAATTAAGAATAATAAAAACAAAAAGCTTAAAATTAAAATAAAATTACCTAATCTGAGCAACAAGATGAACCGTCAGTTGTCCAAACTCAAACAATCCCCGGCAACGGCGCCAAAAGCTTGGTGTGCGAAATCGTGATCTTTACTTCCTTGGTAACGGCGCTAAAAACTACATATGCACGTTCATGTTCTTAATTCTGTTTTACAACTTCGTACAACTAACCAGCAAGTGCACTGGATCGTCCAAGTAATAAACCTTACGTGAGTAAGGGTCGATCCCACGGAGATTGTTGGTATGAAACAGAAAATAAAGATAGAGATACTTATGTAAATCATTGGTGAGAATTTCAGATAAGCGTATAGAGATGCTTTCGTTCCTCTAAACCTCTGCTTTCCCGCTGTCTTCATCCAATCAGTCCTACTCCCTTCCATGGCAAGCTTTGTGTAGAGCATCACCATTGTCAATGGCTACTTCCCATCCTCTCTGTGAAAATAGTCCGATGCGCTGTCACCTGCATGGCTAATCATCTGGAGGTTCTCGATCATACTGGAATAGGATTCACACTCCTTTTGCGTCTGTCACTACGCCCAGCACTCGCGAGTTTGAAGTTCGTCACAGCCATCCCTTCCCGGATCCTACTCGGAATACCACAGACAAGGTTTAGACTTTTCGGATCTCAGGAATGGCCATCCATGGGTTCTAACTTATACCACGAAGATTCTAATATCTCGGACTCGGTCCTCTATATTAGATATCTAAGAGATACTCATTCTAGCTTGTTTGCATGTAGAACGGAAGTGTTTGTCAGGCACGCGTTCATAAGTGAGAATGATGATGAGCGTCACATAATCATCACATTCATCATATTTTTGGGTGCGAATGGATATCTTAGAATAGGAATAAGCTTGAATTGAATAGAAAAACAGTAGTACTTTGCATTAATTTATAAGGAACAGCAGAGCTCCACACCTTAATCTATGGAGTGTAGAAACTCTACCGTTGAAAATACATAAGAACAAGGTCTAGACATGGCCGAGAGGCCAGCCCCCAAAACGTGATCTAAGAATAATCCAAAGATAAAACTAAAGACAAAACTCAAGACATATTTATTCTAGACTAGCTACTAGGGTTTACAGAAGTAAGTAATTGATGCAGAAATCCACTTCCGGCGCCCACTTGGTGTGTGCTTGGGCTGAGCTTGAAGTTTACACGTGGAGAGGTTATTCTTGGAGTTGAATGCCAGTTTGTAACTTGTTTCTGGCTTTGAACTCCACTTTGCAACTTGTTTCTGGCGCTGAACGCCAGACTGCAACATAGAACTGGCATTCAACGCCAGTTTGCGTCATCTAAACTCGGACAAAGTATGGACTATTATATATTTCTGAAAAGCCCTGGATGTCTACTTTCTAACGCAATTAGAAGCGCGCCATTTGGAGTTCTGTAGCTCCATAAAATCCACTTTGAGTGCAGGGAGGTCAGAATCCAACAGCATCTGCAGTCCTTCTTCAACCTCTGAATCTGATTTTTGCTCAGGTCCCTCAATTTCAGCCAGAAAATACCTGAAATCACAAAAAAACATAAAAACTCATAGTAAAGTCCAGAAATGTGAATTTTAATTAAAAACTAATAAAAATATACTAAAAACTAACTAAATCATACTGAAAACTATGTAAAAATAATGCCAAAAAGCGTATAAATTATCTGTTCATCAAGGACCTATATCAATAATTATTATTTTAACAATTCAAAACTTTAGACACAAATTCTTTCTATCATTTCATATGTGTTAAGATAAGATGTTATGCATTTAATTGTATATTTATCTTATCTTAGCAATTTTTAGGACCTTTAAAATGGCTTAAATCCATGAGACTAACATGTTTACCTATTTAAACGGGTGAATTTTATCTCTAAAATTAATCTCGTTTAAATTTTGGGGAAAACGGATTGAGCCTAATTAATCCAAAAAAGTGATGAGTTAAATAGGTAGCTCGTTTATTTTTTTATATATTTTTTAAAAAAATATTACTTTTGACTAATATTTCTTCTGTTCTAACTTGAAAATTTGACTCATCAACAAAAATACTGTTTGTTTAAAATTTTTTACCTAAAAGTGATATTTGATACCAAAATATTTTTAAAAAATAAAATAAAAGGGCAAACGACCAAGTCCATTTGACCTATCTGGCTGGTCATGAATAGTCCAGGCTGAAAATTTATGGCTCGTGAATAATGCAAACTTAAATGGGTCGGATCTAAATGGGTTAGACTGACCCATTTGACTACCTTAACAATTTTGATAGGAGTTTAATCTAAAAAAAAATATAAAAATATTTCTATGTACAAATACAACTACAATTTAGTAATTAATTTATTAATTTACTTAAATAAGTATTACAAATTTAAATGAATTAGTCATTAACCTATCAAATTAAAATATATTATACAAGAATGACAACGAAATGAGTAAGGACAATTTTTTGTCTTACGTGACCTCATTGCCCTATAATAACCTACGTAAAATCTGTTTCACTTCTACTTGCAGTTAATAAAAAGTTAAATCCTAATTCCTTTTTGTTGGTACATATTTATTTTTATGAGTATTCGCCTCTATAAATATTAAAATCTAACAAATAAAAATAAATTTTAAAATTTATATAATCATCATCACATATATAATATAAATTAAAATAAAAAATTTAAAAATAATACAATATTATTAATTATTTTACTAATTATTTTATATATATTACATGTATTTTATATTAACTGAATTTGATTACATACATGTTTCATTTGACCTTTAATATAAATTGAATCAATTGGATCTGATTTAATATGTATATGATGTACTAGTAGTGTTCGGTAAGTCAATTGCTGAACGGTTCGGGTTGTGATCCGGGATGTTGGTAGGGGGTCGTCAAGTCGTGGACTGCCGGTCAGCGGTACGCGAGGTCCCGAGTACTTCGTGTGAGGGGGGTGCCACCTGCAAAGACACTTCGACGCTCTTGTCAGTAAGGTGTGCAGGCGGAAAGGGTGATAGAGTATATGACGTACCTCTGGGGAAGAGTAAATCTTCCCCTTATATATTGTCAGAGGTGGGCCTTGTGAAGGCAGGCCCACTATTCCCGAGACGTTTCCTTCACAGCTAAGGGTTAGCTGTTACGGACGCATGTCTGGGTCGGTGACGGAGCGCCCTGCCCCCTGACCGTTCGGGTCGGGTGGAGCTCAGGTCGGCCCAAGCCAGCGGAAGGTTTGGGCCGGGCCGTAACAGTGCCCCCACGCGCCAGTGGTAGCCGTGAGGACTATTGGTGGCGCGTTTGTCTTCTTTCTCCATACGTCGTCAGATCGGCCGCCCGTGGGGGAACGTGCCCCCTGCGTGCGTGTCTTTTAGTTACTAAGGTAACCGCTCATCGCTTCATTCTCCGTGCTGAGCATTGAATGCTCATAATGGGTTGGAAAACCCCGCATGCAAAGACCATTTTGCCCCCAGTCTTTCGCGCTTCCTGGGAGGCAGTTTTAAATAGTTTATCTCCCACTTTTCTTCTTTTTTACGCTCTTGCCTCTCCCATTTCCTTGCTATCTCCTTCTTCTTCTCTCAGAAGTTCCAGGGTGTTGCTGCAATTTCTACGAACATCTTCCTCTTGTCCTTTCATTTTTTAACAAAATCCAGGTAATCCTCGGACCTTCCCCTTTTTCGTTCTGGCATTGTATGCTTGCTGTTTGTGTATGTTTGTTTTTGTTGCCTTATTTGGGTTTTGTTGCTACATGGCTTTCTAATGATAGGTAGAGTATTAGGGGAGGGGTACCATTCCAGGGTAGATTTTTAGGTGGCTTGCTTGGTTCATACTTGATTTTAACTGTTCAGTAGGACGAATCATAGCTTCTGGGTATTTTTCGGGCTCCCGATCTCGTAGACTAACGGAATGGTACCCCGCTGTAGGTATGCCTCGTGTCGTCTCCCGGGCTTCCCCTTCCGCAGCGAGCTATGATCCGTACGCTTGGGTAACCTCGGATGTAAAGGATTCGCCAAACCAGATGGATCTGGCGGAGTTGACGGAGTTCTGGCAGGCCGGGTACTTGTGCGGGGGAACAGACGAAGAGGCCAATTATGAGACCTTCGTGCCTGCCCCCCATGAGCGGCTGTACGAGGTCAATCTTCATTCTCCCCGAATTGCCGACTGGATTTGGTTTTACAAATCCATGTTCACCCAGGTTGGGGTTCGCATTCCATTTTCCGAATTCCAGATGTCGCTCTTGAATCGGATATCCGTGTCTCCGTCACAGCTCCATCCGAACAGTTGGGCTTCCATCCGCTGTTTTGAGATGGTGTGCGAGTATCTCGAGCTGCCGGTGTCGGTGGACGTCTTCCTTTTCTTCTTCAACCTTACCAACCCTTCCAAACAAGGGAAGGCGAGGAAAGGGTTCCTTTCTTTCCAGTCTGCCCAGGGTAGGAGAATATTTGGTCTGTTCGAGGACTCCTACCATGGGTTTAAAGATAAGTTTTTCAAAGTCCGTCCCGTTAGAGGTCGCCATCCCTTTTGGTTATCCTTGGAGGGGGAGCGCCTCATCCCCACTTACTGGAGCTTTGGGGCGGGGTCGAATTCTTTTATTAAGGTAACATATAAGAGGATGTCCTCGGTAGATAAGCAAATAGCCGATGTGCTATTTGCTATTTTTGAAAAGAACCCTGTAAACCCTCATCTCCTTATGGGTGAACGGGAGGCCGCTAGGAGCTATATCCGTGAGTTGTCTTGTTTTCTATTTTTGTGTTGTTTATTATTGTTTGCTTTACACGATCTAACGGCTGATGTGTTTGTTTGTTGCAGTGGAAATGTTTGCTACAGTGGCGGGTCTCTAGAACCTGATGAAGACCTTCTTCGAAGAAAGCGATGACGAGAAAGCTGAGGGGAAGGATGCCGGGAAATCGGTTGGACCTTCAGGGGAGAAGGAGGACCAGACTGAGCCCCCTCCCAAGGATACTGATATGTCTGGTGTGAATCCAGAGGGGGCGCAAGCTTCTCCCCCTCCCGAGGTCATCGTTGGCGGGCATTCGCCCTCTGCTCCTCAGGTAGATGACGATGTGGAACTCATCCACACCCCTAAGAGGCGGAGGGCGTCTTCGAGCCCGGAGGGGGCTCTTACCATCATGGAGAGGAATTTCAATGCCACAACTTTTATTGACTCGCAGCTGATCCCTGGGACAGAGGAGCATTTCCACTGGATCGACCTAGCCGGACAGGCGAGATGGATGTATCGAACTTTGCTCCGGGGGGCCGTGATAGCTCGAAAGGCTGAGTTCGAGTTGTCGGGAATGCAGGCCCTCCGGAGGAAGCTCGAGTCTTCTGTCAAAGAAAACAATGACTTCAAAGCGCAGGTTGAGCTGCTCCAGAGTCAGTTGTCTGAGATGGGGGTGAAGCTCAAGGCATCCGAGGAAAAGACGACATCTGCCGAGGAGAAATTGAAGGCTTCCGACGAGACGGTGGCCCGTTTAGCTGAGCGAGAGATGACCTTGGAGAGCCAGCTGAACGCCGCCCAGGGGCGTGTGGCAGCCTTGGAAAAGGAATGGGACCAAACCGTGTCGTCGGCTAAAGCCGCTAGGGTCGAGGTCGAGGAGCTCAGGAAGAAGCTGAAAGCGACCAAAGAGCAATGGAAGAATGTGATTTCTATGACTGAGGACGCCCTGAAGGCTCAGGTGAAGATCGTGGCACCAGACTTTGACACCTCGGCTATTGGGGTCTTCAAAATGATCCAAGACGGCAAGATTGTCGACATGCCTAGGAAGTGACTTCTTATAACTTAAACATTTTGATGTAGATTTGTTGAACGTTTGTTGTGTGTTTTGTAATTTGATACTCCGTAACATTTATGTTAGGTTAGTCGTTTGGCCGAGTGGCCGTTACTATCTTTCGCCTTGCTCGTCGTATTATTTTTGTTACCGCCTTTTTCGTGGTGGGCTTATTACTTGTGCCCGTTTGTCGTTTTTACGTTGGTAACGATTCGGACCGATTTGGTCGTGTTGTCGCCGTGTTAATTATGGCAATGGTCCATCTGGCTCTTGGGGTGATCAGTCCCGGGCTGCCGTTTTAGGACGCAATCGTGTGAAGCGCGTATTGGGAAGTAACAGATAAGTAGGAGAATATTTTGACAAGTGAGAATTAATCGTCAGCTAGGCAAGCTTGTTAATATGGTAAGTATTCAAATAAGAGTAAATAGCTAGAAAGTGATTAAAAATTAACATGTGAACAGAACAAGCATGCATAAGTCCGTTAGGCCTCCTGGTCGGCTTACCCAAGTCAGGAGTAGAACCTTCTCAGGTTACCTGCATTCCATGTTCTAGGAATTTCTTTGCCGTCAAGTCTCTCGAGCTTGTAGGCACCCTTGCCAAGCACTTCTCTAATTCTGTAGGGACCTTCCCAGTTTGCCGCCAGCTTTCCTTCCCCAGGGGTCGGCAAACCGACGTCGTTGCGTCGCAGAACGAGGTCTCTTTCCCCAAAATCCCTCCTGAGGACTTTAGCGTTGTATCGTAGGGCTATTTTTTGTTTCAACGCTGTTTCTGGCAAATGGGCCATCTCCCTCATCTCTTCCACCAGGTCCTTTTCTACCGCTTCGTCCACACCTGTGAGCAGTAGCCGCGGGCTCGGTTCGCCGATTTCGACGGGTATCACGGCGTCGACCCCGTACGTTAGGCGAAAAGGGCTTTCCCCCGTAGCGCTTTGCTCGGTCGTTCGGTAGGACCATAGGACCTAAGCGAGCTCGTCGGCCCATGCACCTTTCTTGTTGTCTAGGCGTTTCTTGAGGCCAAGTAAGATGACCTTGTTTGCGGACTCTACTTGTCCGTTTGTCTGGGGGTGTTCCACTAAGGAAAATTTTTGCTTTACCCCTAGGCCGGTGAGGAACTCCGTGAATTTCTTGTCTGTGAATTGTGTTCCATTATCCGAGATGACGACCTCCGGGATGCCGAATCGGGTTATCACCTGTCTCCACATGAAATTCCTGCAATTAGAGGAAGATATGCTGGCCAGCGGCTCAGCCTCTATCCATTTGGTGTAGTAATCGATGGCCACTATGAGATATTTGACCTGTCCTGGGCCAACCGGGAAGGGTCCTAGAAGGTCGACTCCCCATTGAGCGAAAGGTCGTGTAGTCGTCAGAAGGCTCAGCTCGGAGGCCGGCGCCTTGTGGAAATTGGCGTTTTGTTGACACTTTACGCACTTTCTAACGAATTCCCTGGAGTCCTTCATCATTGATGGCCAGTAGTATCCAGCTCGGATGAGCTTCCTCGCTAGGGCTTTGCCCCCGATATGGTGGCCGCAACATCCCTCGTGGACTTCTCTAAGTACGTAGTCCGTCTAGTCGGGGTGCAAGCACTTCAATAGGGGCTGGCTGAGCCCCTTTCTGAACAGTTGCCCTTGTATGATTGCATATTTGGCCGCCTCCCTTCTCAATGTTTTGGCCGCCTTCTCATCGTCAGGCAACTTGCCGAATTCCAGGAAGTTTATGATGGGGTCCAACCACGAGGGGCTTGACTCCGTCAGATGGAGGGCGACCGTTGGCTCCTTCACCATGCCCTGGATGAGAGACCGGTTACCCGCTCCTGGCTTCGTGCTCGCTAGTTTGGACAGGAGGTCCGCCTGTGTGTTCCTTTCTCTTGGGACGTGTTGGATCGTGACCTCTTGGAACTGACTTGTCATTTCTTTAACCTTTTCCAAGTATTTTTGCAGGAGGGGGTCCCGGGCTTGGTAGCTTCCGTTTACTTGCGAGGTGACGACCTGTGAGTCACTGCATACTTCGATCTTCGTTGCCCCGACTTCCCTAGCTAGTATTAGTCCGCTTAGGAGAGCTTCATATTCCGCCTGATTGTTCGACACAGGGAACTCGAACTTGGTCGATTGCTCGTAGATGACTCCTGCCGAGCTTTCTAAGATGACCCCGGCTCCCCCAGACGTTTGGTTGGAGGCCCCGTCCACGTGGAGCCTCCACCGTGTGCCTGTTTCCTCGGGGGAATCACCCGTGACCTCAACCAAAAAGTCTGCCATTGCCTGGGCCTTGATTGCGTGCCGGGGCTCATACTGCAAGTCATATTGGGAGAGCTCGATGACCCAGGTCATCATCCTACCAGCCAAATCAGGTTTTTGGAGTACTTGGCGAATTGCCTGGTCCGTCCTCACGACTATGCGGTGACCCTGGAAGTATTGCCTTAATCTTCGGGAGGAAGTTAGGAGTGTCAACGCCAGTTTTTCCAGTTTGCTGTACCTCAGCTCGGCTCCTTGAAGAGCCCTACTCACGAAGTAGACCGGCTGCTGACCTTTCCCTTCTTCTCTTACAAGCACCGCTGCAAGCGCTTCCTCTGTTACAGCCAAGTAAAGGTAGAGTGATTCTCCGGCCTTGGGCTTCCCGAGCACCGGAGGCGTTGCTAGGATCTCCTTGAAGTGGTTGAATGCCTCCTCGCACGCCGGGGTCCATTCGAATGCTATTCCCTTTTTCATCAGATTGAAGAAGGGCAGGGCTTTTGCTGCCGATGCACCGAGGAAATGGGATAATACCGTCAGTCTCCCCGCCAATCGTTGGACATCTTTGATACAACCCGGGCTCTTCATCTGGAGAATCGCTTGGCACTTCTCGGGGTTGGCTTCTACTCCTCTTTGGGTGATCATGAATCCCAGGAACTTTCCGGCCTCCATGGCAAAGGCGCATTTGAGCGGGTTAAGCCTCATGCCGTGTTGCCGGAGGGACGCAAATACGCCTCCCAGGTCGCTCAGGAGATCGTCTGGTCGTGTGGTTTTTGCGAGGATGTCGTCCACGTAGACTTCCACTGTCTTGCCTATAAGCTCACTGAATATCTTGTTCATCAATCTCTGGTATGCGGCGCCAGCATTTTTCAGACCAAATGACATTACTTTGTAGCAATAGGTCCCTCCTGGCGTTATGAACGCCATTTTTTCCTTGTCGGGTCGGTGCATCGGTATCTGGTTGTATCCAGAATAGGCGTCCATAAAGCTCAGATACCGGTACCCCGCCGCTGCGTCGACGAGTGCGTCAATGTTGGGCAGGGGGTAGCAGTCCTTAGGACATGCCTTATTGAGGTCAGAGTAGTCTACACACATTCTCCACCTCCCATTGTGTTTCTTCACCAAAACTACGTTCGACAGCCAGGTCGAGTAGTCCAATTCCCGGATGAACCCTGCTTCAAGGAGGCTGGCCGCCTGCCTGGCCACCTCCTCTGCCCTTTCCTGTGACATCTTTCTCTTCCTCTGGGCCACTGGCTTGGCTTCTGGTTTGACGGCCAGATGGTGTGACATGAGCTGGGGATCTATCCCTGGCATGTCGGCTGGCGTCCAAGCGAAGAGGTCGGCATTGGCTCTGATCATCTCCATCAGAGGCCCCTTTAATTCATGGGGAAGGTTTCTGTTTATGAACGTGAACTTCTCGTCCCATCACCAACCCTAAATTTTTCCAAATCCCCTTCTGGCTCAGGTCTGGGCTTATCTTCTATCCTGGCGTCCAGGTCGGCGAGGAAAACTCCTGAAGCTTCTTTGGACTTTTTCCTGAGAGAGAGGCTGGCGTGGTCACAGGCAACCGCCGTTTCCAAGTCTCCTCTGATGGATCCTACAGATCCGTCATCAGCAACAAACTTCATCACGAGCAGCTTCGTACTAATGGCAGCCCCCAGGTCGTTGATGGTTTTCCTCCCCAAGATAATGTTGTAAGCTGTGGAATCTCGTAAGATTACAAAATCGGCCATCACAGTCCTTTGCCTTTGCCCTTGCCCCACGGAGGTCGGGAGCGAGATGATTCCATCCGGCTTGATGAAGTGGTCTCCCAATCCTACCACACCGTGCTGGTGGGTCGCCAAATTGGCATCTCGTAATCCCAGGGTATCAAAAACGTTTCGAAACATGATGTTCGAGTCTGCCCCCGTGTCCACCAGGATCCGCTTGACGAGGCCGGTTCCGACCCTGGCCGTGATGACCATGGGGGGACTTTCCGGCATCTCGTCGAACCATTGGTCTTCGGGGCCGAAGGAGATGGATGGGTGTCCCCGGATACTTCTGGCAGACGAGGAGGAGACCGCGAGGACCTTGGCATATTTTTTCTGTGCCGATTTCGACCTTGGGGTGGAGTTTCTCGCTGTTACTACGTTCACCACCGTGAGACCGTGGTCGTCCCCCTCTGGTTCTCGGCGTTGTCTTGCCGCCCGGGAGCTGTCCTCGCCTTCGTGATCCCGATTGCGTCTCCTCGGCTCCCTTATAAGATGGGAGAAGTCGGCAAGTTTTCCGTCCCTGATTGCCTGCTCCAGGGCGTCTTTTAGGTCGAAGCAGTCTTGGGTTTTGTGTCCGTATGCCTTATGATATTCGCAGTAGAGGCTCTTGTCTCCCCCCGTCCTGCCCTTCAGAGGTCGGGGTTTCGTCAGTATCCCCTTCTCTGCTATCTGTTGGTAGACTTCCGTGATCGGTGCCATGAGGGGGGTGTAATTGGTGAATTTTCCGACTCGGGGGAATGGCTTCGAGGCTTTGCTTGGGCCGCCGTCCCTGGCGTGTTCCCTGGCGTGTTCCCTTGGTTTTTCTCTGCCTTCGTAGTGCTGGGCTTGGTTGTAGGCGGGCTGCCGTTTATTGGCAGCCACGACCCGGCTTACTTCCTCGTCGTTGATATACTCCTTAGTCACGCACTGGATCTCCTGCATTGTCTAGACTGGCTTTGTAGTAAGGTGCTTCCTGAAGTCCTCATTCAGGAGCCCATTCGTCAAGCATAAACTCGCCACTGAGTCCGTCAAACCATCAATTTCCAAGCACTCGTCGTTGAAACGGTCTAAGTATTTCCTGGTCGGCTCCCCGGCTCTTTGGGTCAGCCCTAGCAAATTAATCGGGTGCTTGGCTTTGGCGATCCTGGTTGTGAATTGAGCCAGGAAGGCATGGCTGATGTCGATGAATTGGGTCACCGAGCCCTGCGGGAGGTTATTGAACCACCGTATTGCAGGTCCCGCCAGAGTGACCGGGAAAGCGCGACATCTTACCTCATCTCCTACTCCTTCTAAGTTCATCCTGGCCTCGAAGGCCGTTAGATGCTCCAGGGGGTACTGCGTTCCATCGTACCTCATGTCCGTCGGCTTGTCGAAATATTTTGGCAGCCGGACCTCGAGTATGGAGCGGTGGAAAGGGGTGGCCCCTATTATCACGTGTCCCCGGGTGTTCGTTCTCCCATCGTCGTTCTCCCGACGAGCGTCTTCGTCCCCTCGGTTTGTGGTACGCCGCCCTTCGCGCCTGGCATAGATGACGGGGTCATGACGCCTTCTCGCGCGCCCTCTCTCCCCGGTGCTTTCTGACTCGACCTGGGGGCTAGGCGTGCGCCGGGAGCGACTCCTAGAGCGAGAGCGGGAGTGACTCTGTTCCGGGGTGCGCTGGTCGCGTTCCCTGTCTGCTAACCGGCGTTCTAAGTCTTGCATTCTATGGCGTAACTCTTGCATTATTCTGGCGTGGTTGTCGCCAGTCCCCCCGAAGGGGCGTCTCTCGTGCGCCTGGGTTGCGTCCTTCCGGGGGGATCTCGGATGTTGTCGGGTTCCCGTCCCGGCGGCGTCGCCTCCGGGTACGGCCTCGCGGCTCGCCTCTGTTTCGACTAGCACGAAATCCATGGACGAGTCCCCACAGACGGCGCCAATGTTCGGTAAGTCGGTTGCTGAACGGTTCGGGTTGTGATCCGGGATGATGGTAGGGGCTCGTCTAAGGTGTGCAGGCGGAAAGGGTGATAGAGTATGTGACGTACCTCTGGGGAAGAGTAAATCTTCCCCTTATATATTATCAGAGGTGGGCCCTGTGAAGGCAGGTCCACTATTCCTGAGACGTTTCCTTCACAGCTAAGGGTGAACTGTTACGGACGCGTGTCCGGGTCGGTGACAGAGCGCCCTGCCCCCTGACCGTTCGGGTCGGGTGGAGCTCGGGTCGGCCCAAGCCAGCGGAAGGTTTGGGCCGGGCCGTAACAAGTAGCAAATTAAATTAACTTGATTCAATTTATTACTAGTACATCATATATATGTAGATCCAATCAACATGATTTGATTCACTGTTGTATAATACATACTAAATCAAATAGCTTGATTCGATTTGCTACTAATAAAAATTATTAACATTTCTTTCATTAACTTTAAAATGTAAAAGAAATGTCAATATATAGAAAATACCTCGTTTGAATTCAAATAAAATATAAAAAAAATCAAAACGAATAAGAATAGAAATTTAACCTCTATGTTTTAGTTCAAATTCCAGAAAATTTATATTTTTACAAACTTATAAATTCAAAACAAAACAATAAGTGATGTCAAAAATTCGTTAAAAATCATCCTTTGACCCATTAACATCTAAAGAATCATTGTCGGGACTTTTGATGTTAAAAATCATCCAGTGTACTCACTTACGCGGATAAAGGGTGTGTACGCGAGTTAGGAAAAATAACACATATGCATACGTGGGATATGGTTCGCGTATGCGGGACCCTGTTTTTTAGCAACTTAAGTTTTGTGATCTTGAACATGATTTTGAACCTCTAAACCTCTATTTTTACTCTATAAGTTTCCAAACCATAGTTTTAAGTATAATAAAGGGGTTAAGCTATAAAGGGATGGTAACTTGGAAGTGAAGAAATTTGAGATATGATAAATTATATAGAGAAGTGCAAAAATATTATGTAATTGATGAATAGGGGCCATAATGATATTGAATGAATGAACATGATCATTGAGGCCTGGTTTGAGATTGTTGATGATTGAGTATGTTTAAGTTTTTTCTCTATTTGTAAAGTGTGTCGGGCTCTATATCCCATGAGTATATCGGGTACTATATCTTAAGAGTGTGGCGGGCGCTATATCCTAAGAGTGTGGGAACACTTTACTCTGGAAAGTGTGTCGGACACTATATCCTGAAAGCGTGGTGGGCGCTATATCCCAAGAGTGTGGGAACACTTTATCCCAGAAAATGCGATGGGTACTATATCACGAGTGTGGCGGGCACTATATCTCGAGAGTGTGATGTGCACTATATCCCAAGAGTGTGGAGGCATGTTAGAGAGACGATATCCGGTTAGCTGACAGATGTGTCAGATTCTAGTGATATAACTGACACGTGAGCTCACGGCCAGTAAGAAAGGCATACAACATATGCATATGTGTGTTTTATTTGATTGTGCATTACTTGGGTTTGCCTATGTGATTATTATGTTTACCTGCTATATTTACTACCTGTTGTATCTGTAATCTACTTGTGTTTGTCTTTATCTGTTTTGCTTGTCTGTGTGGTTCTACCGGAGTTTTGGAGGATTGTGGAGGAAGGTGAATAGTTGAGGATTTTAGTTAGAGTTTAGTTAAAATTTAGAATCTTAGATAACTACCTTGCTTATGGTTTTTCGTTTTAAATCTGAGTGTCGAAGTTCTAGGATTGCCTATGACTTTTTTAGGACCTTATATCTTATATATGTGGGCACCTATACTATCCTAAGAACTCTCGGTTCTCATCCCATACAAACGTGGTTGTTTTCAGATGTAGATCGAGAGGCACCTCACTATAGGATTTTAGTAGTTAAAATTTAGAATCTTAGATAACTACCTTGCTTATGGTTTTTCGTTTTAAATCTGAGTGTCGAAGTTCTAGGATTGCCTATGACTTTTTTAGGACCTTATATCTTATATATGTGGGCACCTATACTCCTATACTA
>NC_029788.2:117712840-117735332 GCF_000816755.2 Arachis ipaensis
ATTCTAGTAAACTGTAATTAAATTTTAGTATATTATAGTAAATAAAAAAATATTAAAAAGTTATTAAAATTTATTATTTTTTTGTGATCGTTTAGCCTTCCACTCAATTTCTTTATTTATTTTATTTTAATAACGCACTGTAGCATTCTTCCATGCCATCAAAGGCATATATATATATGGGTAGACATGTATAAGTTGTTTCACGTACATAACAAGGCAAACCTGAAGAGTGAAGGCTGCTCAGGCTAATAAGAATTAAGATGAAAGCCTTTACTTATGTTCTCATCGTTCTCTTTATTTTCTCCGTTGGCATCGGTATGTTTTAGTTATCTAATCTTATTTTTGTATTTTTACTTTCTATTTCTTTTTTTACAAAATTTTAAAAACAAAAAATAAAAAACACAAATCAAACATGCATATTCTTTAAGCATAGTTTAATTTTTACATCAAAGTAACAAATGGTTTTATATGGTTGATGTGTAAATGCATAGAGAATGAAAGTTTGTTGAAAGTATCAGAGGCAAAAAAGTGTAAACAAATACAGAATGAAGGAGGCTGTATAAAAAACACATGCAACAGCGACTGCAGGAGAGTATATGGAGGGCGAGCATCTGGCCATTGCAATGCAATAGAAGAGTGTGTCTGTTATTTCCCATGTTAAATATTTAAATAAAGGATAGTGCAGGGATGGATCTACATGTAGAGGTGTGGGCCCCATTAAACCAATAAATATATATGTGAATTTACATAATGCTTTTATTATCATAATGTGTTTGTCTCAATATTTAAAAAAAATTATGTGTGAAAAACTTATATTATTTAATAACAATAGCTCAAATGACATAGTCTCTCTACACTCAATTAAGAGGTTGCGGATTTGAGTCTCTTATTTTTGGTAAAAAAAATAAAAAAATAAAAAAATACCGTGTTATATAGATCTAATCAATTCTGATAGAAAAAAAAATAACTCTACTATTATTATTATTTTTATTATTTTTACTTTCACTATTAAAATTTGTTGGATCATCATTAATAAGGATGAGATCATAATTCATAGATAGGGTGTGGAGGTATGAGAAACAGTTTAAGAATATTATAGGAACTAACTATTCTTCCAAAGAAAATAATTTGTCTTTGGTGTGAAATAAAGGGTGGCTAACGGGTTAACTCCCTCCATTCCTATTCTAAGTTTTCAACGATTTTGAATTTCATGCCCACTCCATCTAACGTAGGAGGCTACTATGCCTTATTTTTCTTTACTCATTATTTTTAAAGAAAAATAATTATTTATGATAGTTTTAGTTGCCATTAATGAATTAAACTAAGACCAGTGGTTCGCGGTGATATATTCGTTACTGATGCGGTACCTTTTGAGTTTGTATTTTTATTTTAGAAAAAAATATTAAAATTTGGTAGAACAATGATGTTAATTATTTAACATTAATTTTATGGTAGAATTACATTAAAACTAAATAAAATTATATTAAATTTAAATATAATATTTTAAACTTTAAAAACCAAAATAGAATTAGACCCAAATATAAGAATCAATTTAATACTTTACTCAACAATTTATTAATCATGATCAGGCTCAGACAATTAAGACAACACTCTTATTTGATATATTGAACTCCTCCAAAAATCACGTCGTCTAAAACGGTTTCTTCAAATACCACCAACTAACCAGCAAACTAAAAGAACAAAATTAAAGCTAAATTGCCAAATTACAACTAGCAAGGAAACAAATTATCAACCAACTCATCAAAATTATAAAATTATAACGAGATAAATTAAAGTTAAATTAAAACTAGAAAACAAAATCATAACACATAACACAAAAGGCATAACATATTTATAAGGAAGAGAATAATTGTAGGGGGAAAAATAATAAAGAAGAGAAATATTATGAGAAATGTTACATGGTAATATATCTAAGAAATTTGGTTAATATTTACTTTTAAAATGGAAAATGGAAAATGGAAATTTTATTAAAAATTCATTTTTTTATATTTTAATTATTTAGTTTGTTGAAAAAAAAATACACAATTTATAATCTAATTTTTCACTAACAAGTGCTCTTAAGACTTTGTTTAAAATTATTATTAGATTTTTTTTAATTTTTTTCTTAATAAATATATTACAAGTAATTGAGGATTAAAATTTTTTTTTGTTTTGCATAATTTTATTTTACTACCAAACACGTCTAATCACACTTAAATCAAGATCATGAAGTCCACGCATAATAAAAATTATAATTTTAATTGTAATTAATCCATTACTTTATTCCTTTACAATTTCCTTCACTTTAAAGGATTTTTTTCTCATCATAATTAATTCATTATGATATTTATTAATAGTTTAACTTTGATATAATGACAATGTAAACTATTTTTTACTGTCGTTCAATTATATGTCCATTCTATTAGATGATCATTCACGTGTTGATTCACTACAAGAAAAACGCTGAATACCGTTGAATTCAATGTTGACTATTAGTGACGAATTTACCGTTAGAAGCACCGGCGGATTAGGCGACAAATTCAACTGGAAAAAATGTTACTGTTAAATTCGATTTTCTACCGGTAAATGCATTGGTAATATTTAGAGGGAAGAATGAGAAATTTGGCACATTTTGTACCGGCGGATTTATCTGCTGGTAAATCTCACTTAAAGGAATGCTGCTTTTTGTGACGCATAATGGGGTTACCGTTGGATTGATCCGCCAAAAAATTCAACGGTAAAATTGACCCTAAATTTGGAATCACACGTCCTTTCCACTTCATTTCGGAAGACAACTCTCTCTCTCTCTCTCTCTCTCTCCATTCCGCTAAACCACCTCCTGCAGGCCTTTTGTCAGCACTGGCCACCACCACCAACCTCCAAAGACCACGCGAGGACTGATCGCTGTCACCACTAACTTGCACTGCGTGGAACGTCGTGGTGCCACCGCCAATTTTGTCGCTACCGTCACTGCTTGTCGGAGCTACCTTCTTCCTCTGTCTGGGTAGGTTGTCTTCCTCCCTCTTCATATTGTATCCTATTTTATATTTGTAATTTTTAAAATGAAAGTCTAAATGCATAAATGTAGCCATCCAAGTTGGTCACTATCGCTGCCACTGTGTCGTACATGCTGCCACCACCACGCCAGAGAAGTTTTTTGTGCCATCACTGTCTCTGAGTAACTCACTCACTAAGAAATTTAGAGTAGTTAAACCTTAAATCTTAATTTATGTAATTTTAATTTGTTTTGTGTTAGAAAATATGTAATTAGAATGATGATTACTAAATTATAAATTTTTAATTTTTTTATCAATAACTACAAATTTTTCATGTTTAATTTTGATGAAAGTAAATACACATTTAAGGTTATTAATTTTTATATTTCACTTCCTTTATTAATTTTTTAGGTTAGATTTTTAAGTTTTGATTATTAGTTTTTAGATTTTACTAATTTTACTTTTATTTTAGAATTTTTTTTAAAGTTGTACAACTTTAATCGTAGGTTGTTTGTGTAGTACTCAGGTTGGTTTTTTATCTGTAAACGTGCTATGTTGTTTATGTTTTATGCCGAACTTACTTTTTTTACGATAGAGTTTTATGCCGAACAAGGGGTTGCGCACTAGAAAGGCTAGGATTTTATATTTCATTAAATGCTATTTCTTCTAATATATTATCCCTACAATTGTTTCCTCTATGAAAAGTGATAAATTTATTTGGTGGATTTCTCTAAATTAATGAGAAGTTCTATCGAATTTTCATTTAAATTGTTTAAAACATGTTTGGTTTGTAAAAAAAAAATAAATGTTGGATTTGTTGAAAAATTCTAATTATAGAAGAAATTCTAACAAATTTTTAAAAATTTTAATAAGTTGTATTGTTCGTTGAATTCAATGGTGTTTTTGACAAAACAATTCCAAGTCATCGTCTATGAATGTATGATAGGGATAACGGTGGACGGGAAAGGAAGTTAAAATCTGAGTTCTTTGCGGGGGTCGACGATTTTGTTGCGTATAACTTTAATATGGAACCATTTAGGTCTCAAGGTGTATCTAGGTGTTTGTGGTATAAGTGTCGGCTGATTAAATGGTTAGGACTTTTAGATATAACACTTTGGGTCTATCGTAATGAGTTCAAGGATGGGTATTGGATATGGACGGAATACAGAGAAGTGGATGAGCAGGGAATCAATCGGTCATGTAGGATTACAAGTGTTCATAACACGCAGCGGAAGTAATAAAGTAATCCTATTGATCTATTTTGTGCTTAAAACTTTATTGAAATAAGACGGGTTAGATGCCAATACCTGAGTACCCTAGTGAATGAAAACTTTCTCCTTCGATAGTATGAAGGTACTATGTGTATCCACACCGAGACTGATCCTTGTTGTCAACTCCTTAACCAATGGATTTAACTGAGAAATTTTTTGCAACTTCTTGCACCAGCAATTCTTCACTAAGAATTGTAATATTTGTGTATGTGGAGGTAAAAGAAAAACTTGTGTGTTCTTTCTTTTATCATATACACATATATATAGTATGAGATTGGTGACTGATTTGTGAATCAAATTACAACTTATTTTGAAACAGAATCAGTTGGGATCTTATCCATATTTAAAACTCATCATAGAATAAATAATTAATTATTTAATATTCTCAATTATTATATTATTATATTCATGGTGCTAGCAAAGAATATAATAATATTTCATTTGAATTAATATAATTATTTATTTGATCTAATAAAAATAATAATTAAATGATTATTTACCAAGGATTAGAACACTCGTTAGTGTGTGACCTCATAGGTTCAATACTAAGCGGGTAGTAAATTAGTCATACTAAATTTACTAATCAAGGTTGGCGTCTAGCAATGCTCCTTGATGACCCGATAGTATGAAGTACTAATATTTTTACTAAGAACCCAAGATGAACAAAAAAATACAACTCCTTCCATCTTTTCAGCTCTTGGCTAACTTTTAGAGTACGGTTTTATTGTCAAACTCTAACTTGTTACCATTATTATAATGAATTATGAATGACTTAAGAAACTCATTTCTTAATTCATTCAAACCCCTTGGCCAAGGCATTGTTTATTTCATTCATTATAATCGTAGAGCTCAAACTCATTACCATAGTTGATGGATTCCATTTTGACTAATCATTAATTCTATAAGTATTTAAATCATACCCAATATCCATTCAACTAACACCGTAGGGTGTTAGGTGTTCGAAATCAAAGTATAACAAATACATTGTCAATTACTATGATAGTCGCAGGTCAAAGGAAAATTCTAATATTATGTTCATCATAAGAATATTCTATTGACAAATATACGGTAACTATAACCATTAGAAATTCTTAGAGTGAGTCAGTTCAATGGTTATATCTCTATATATACCATTTATATATATAATTTAATAAATGAGATCTATTAACTTCATCCAATGAAGACTATATATATATATTAATCTATCCGAATCACTAATGTCCCATTTTTAGTGATTCTACGATTAAGAACAATTTAAATTAAAAGTACTCAAAAAACGTATATCTCATTATTACGATCCCTATCGTAATTATTCGTTTCTAATTTTAATTAAGGACACTATCATAAATTATAAAAGTTTATTCTTATAAAAAGAAATAATAATAATAATAATAATAATAATAATAATAATAATAATAATAATAATAATAATAATAATAATAATAATAATTCACGATAGTATTTTGTTGGACTACACACTTATCTCCAACAATCTTTCACTTGCACTAGAGCCAATGACAGATTGGATCTAGGGCATAGATGTATTTTCAACAAAATCTCCCACTTGCACTAGAGCCAATCAGTCATATATTTCAATCCCAATTCCCACATGTGCTTATCAAACTCTTTTGATCCAAGTGCCTTAGTGAATGGGTCTGCTGCATTATCCTTCCTGGCAACCTTTTGAATTTCAACGTCTCCACGTTCAACGATCTCTCTTATCAAATGATACCTTCTCAAGATATGCTTAGATTTTTTATGTGATCTTGGCTCTTTTGCTTGTGCAATGGCTCCATTATTGTCACACAGTAATAGAAGTGGTTCTTTAATTGAAGGCACCACACCAAACTCGTTTATGAACTTCTTCATCCACACAGCTTCTTTAGCAGCCTCACTTGTTGCTATGTACTCAGCTTCAGTTGTTGAATCAGCTACAGTAGCTTGTTTAGAACTTTTCCAACTCACTGCACCACCGTTTAAGGTGAAAACATAACCTGAAGTAGATTTGCTATCATCTTTGTCTGAGGCAAAACTTGCGTCAGTGAACCCTTTTGGTATAAGTTCAGAATCTCCATAGATGAGGAATTGGTCTTTGCTTCTTCTTAAATATTTAAGAATGGATTTAACCACCTTCCAATGTTCCTCACCAGGATTTGCCTGATATCGATTGGCTACTCCTAGCGCATATGCGACATCAGGACGTGTACATGTCATGGTATACATGATAGCTCCCACTGCACTAGCATATGGTATTCTACTCATGCGTACTCTCTCTTCAAAAGATTTAGGACAATCCTTTCTACTGAGAGTAATTCCAGTGCCTATTGGTAAATAGCCCTTTTTGGAGTTTTCCATGTTATACCTTTTCAATATGGTATCAATGTACATAGATTGTGAGAGTCCAGCAACCTTTTAGATCTATCTCTATAGATTTTTATTCCTAGAATATAGGCTGCTTCTCCCAAATCTTTCATGGAGAATTGTTGAGATAGCCAAGTTTTGGTATTTTGCAATGCTGGTACATCATTTCCTATTAGTAATATGTCATCAACATAGAGTACTAAGAAAATGACTGTACTCCCACTAAATTTTTTGTATATGCAAGGATCCTCTTCACACTGGATAAAATCGAACTTTTCGATTGTCTTATTAAAGCAAATGTTCCAACTTCTAGAAGCTTGCTTTAGCCCATAAATGGCGCATTGCAGCTTACAAACTTTACTATGATCAGACTAAAGTGTGAAACCTTCAGGTTGTGTCATGTACACTTCCTCTTTGAGTTCACCATTAAGAAGAGCTATTTTCACATCCATTTGTCATATTTCATAATCATAGTATGCTGCTATAGCAAGTAGAATCCGAATAGATTTGAGCATTGCCACAGGAGAAAATGTTTCTTCATAATCTATTCCCTCCTTTTGACGGTATTCCTTGGCAACTAGACGGGCTTTATAGGTCTCTACCTTATCATATGCTCCAATCTTTTTCTTGTAAACCCATTTGCAACCAATAGGTTTTATGTCTTTTGAGGGATCAACTAAAGTCCAAACATTTTTGATCCTCGTAGACTCTATTTCGGATTCCATGGCACTCTGCCATTTTAGATTTTCGGAACTTTGCATTGCCTCTTCATAAGTCTTAGGATCATTATCATCATAATCGATCCCATTTTCCACATCATTTTGCACCATTAGGTTTAACCTTAGTGGTGGACGATGTTCTCTTGTGGACCGTCGAAGAGGTAGTTCTTGTACCAAATTTGGAGGTTGCTGAACTGGTTCCAAAGGTAGTTCAAGGATTGGTTCATTAATCTCTCTTTGAACTACTATTGGTTCGTTATCCTCAACTCTTGAAGATGATAAATTTGGTGTTAGTTTGAGTACATCCAAAGTTAGTTGCTCAACTTGAATTTCATATTCTTGAGCTTGTACTATTTTATTGGTTTCTTGAACTTCATCAAGTTCTATTTCTTCACCTTGTCTTCCTTCAGAAAGAAATTCCTTTTCTAAAAAGGTTCTACCTCTTGCCACAAATACTTTGTGATCAGAAGGGTGATAGAAATAATAACCCATTATTTCTTTAGGGTAACCAATGAATCTACATTTATCAGACCTAGCAACAAGTTTATTACTTTGCAATTTCTTAACATATGCTAGACATCCCCAAACTCTAATGTGCTTGAGATTTGGTTTTCGTCCTTTCTATATCTCATATGGTGTTGAAGAAACTGCTTTAGTGGGTACTTTATTTAGCAAATATGCTGCTGTTTCTAAAGCATAGCCCCATAAATTCAATGGAAGATCAGTAAAATCCATCATGGATCGAACCATATCTAATAAAGTTCTATTCCTCCTCTCTGAAACACCATTGTGTTGTGGAGTACCAGGAGGTGTCCATTGAGAAAGAATCCCATTTTTCTTTAAGTACTCAAGAAAATTATCATTTAGATATTCTCTTCCTCTATCAGATTTAAGCACCTTAATGCTTTTACCTGTTTGATTTTAACTTCACTGCGAAAAATTTTGAACATTTCAAATGACTCAGATTTGTGTTTCATAAGATACACAAAGCCATATCTAGACATATCATTAGTGAAAGTGATGAAATAGGAATATCCTCCTTTGGCTTGAATTTTCATTGGTCCACAAACATCTATATGTATTAGTTCTAATAATTCTGTAGCCCTTTCTCTATGTCCCATAAATGGAGTTTTGGTCATTTTTCCTTTGAGATAGGATTCACAAGTTACATATGATTCATAATCATATTTGTTAAGGTAACCTTCTTTATATAACTTAGAAATCCTTTTTTCTCCTATATGACCAAGTCTACAATGCCAAAGATATGATTCATTTACTTGATTATTCCTCTCTCTTTTGAGAGTTGAAACATACATGACAGAATTACCATTTAAATCGGGAAGAATATAAATACCATATTGGAGATAGCCATTTACGTATAAGTCATCACCATAAGTAGAACAAATGCCATTTTTAATATTAAAATAAAAACCACGTTTGTCCAACATAGAAACAGAAATAACATTTGTAACAAAATTAGAAACATAATGACAATTCTCCAATATTAATGTCTTGCCCGTAGGCATTGCTAAAGAAATAGATCCTATAGCTACAGCAGCAACATTTGCTCTGTTCCCGATTTGAAGGTAAGTTTCTCCCTTCTTCAGCCATCTACTTACTCGTAGTCCCTGCAACGAATTACAAATATTATGAGCACTTCCGGTATCTAATACCCATATAGAAGAATTAATAGTAGCTAAAGAAATCATGAAAACTGTTTTCAAGCATGTCTTACCTTCCTCTTTGGTTTTCAAAGAAGCAAGGTACTCCTTGCAGTTTCTTTTCCAATGACCTTTGCGTTTACAATAAAAGCATTCAGCATTATTTTTGTCAGCCTTTTCTTGTTTGCCCTTGGGTTTGGTCACACCACCCTTAGATGCCATGGGTTCTCTTTTAAAATTATTCTTTCCATTTCCTTTTGCTTTCCACTTTCCTTTCTTCTTAGAAGAGCTGCCAACTACCATAATAACTCCTTTCCTTTTCTCAGATGCAATTTGATTCTCATAATCAATTAGTATGTTGAGCATTTCATGAAGATCATAGCTTACTTTAATCATATTAAAGCTAACAATGAATTGTGAAAAAGGAGAGTCCACATCAAGTGTGGATCTAAACAAAATTTTGGACAATTGATATCGGGCCGTCTTACTTTATGCACCATACATCTTCTTAAGATGTTCAACAATAGTTGGTGGATCCATATCCTGATGTTGCCTCTAAAGATCAGAACCCATGGATGCCAGAATGATGCATTTGGCAGTAAGACAATTTTCCAAGTACTTCTCATAAACCTTGGTTGCCTCATTATCAATACTTCCATCCTCTTTAGGAACTAGAGCCATTACAGCAGGCTTATCGATTATATCAATTAGCCTTTCATGCATGAGAACAATTCTCAAATTGCGATACCAATCACATAATTGGCTCCAGCCAATTTGTTATTTTCAAGCATGCCACGCAGTGATAGAGCAGACATATTATTCATGAATCTAAAAGAAAAAAACAAATATAAGTACGTATTCATACATACAAATAACACTTTCTACAATAATTATTATTATAGAAAATTAAGAAATCTTTATTTCTTAAATTAAGTGTTAAAAAAATATTTAAAATCATGAATGAGTATCTTGGTTGTCAAGTCATTACTCATACATTTTTAAACAGACGATTAAATGTATCACATACAATTTTAATCCCAAATAATTACCTGGTTGTCAGGTTATTATTTAATTGAATTATATTTTATACCCCTAGGTTGTTTAGGTTCAAGTAAAAATTAATTCATTCCATGTATCAAATACATATATATAAATTTTATCCTTGAGTACGAATCTCCTGGTTGTCAGGTAACTCCTCGTAAACAAAATATAAAATTTATTTATCTTTTTTTTTCCTTTCAGTTTTATTTCATAAATAAATAAAAAATAATAATAACAGTATGTTCCTTAACATACATATAATTTTATCCCATATAAATTTATAATTTTGATAATAGCATCCCATGCCATTATTAGGAATCACATTTACTATAATAACAAAACTTAAATTAATCCTATTAATTCTGTAAATTTTTAAAATAAAATTTTAAACACAAAAGGGCCATGGCTCTGATACCACTGTAGGATTACAAGTGTTCATAACACACAGCGAAAGTAATAAAGTAATCCTATTGATATATTTTGTGCTTAAAACTTTATTGAAATAAGACGGGTTAGATGCCAATACCTGAGTACCCTAGTGAATGAAAATTTTCTCTTTCGATAGTATGAAGGTACTATGTGTATCCACACCGAGACTGATCCTTGTTGTCAACTTCTTGACCAATGTATTTAATTGAGAAATTTCTTGCAACTTCTTGCACCAGCAATTCTTCACTAAGAATTGGAATATTTGTGTATGTGGAGGTAAAAGAAAAACTTGTGTGTTCTTTCTTTTATCATATACACATATATATATATAGTATGAGATTGGTGACTGATTTGTGAATCAAATTACAACTTAATTTGAAACAGAATCAGTTGGGATCTTATCCATATTTAAAACTCATCATAGAATAAATAATTAATTATTTAATATTCTCAATTATCATATTATTATATTCATGGTGCTAGCAAAGAATATAATAATATTCCATTTGAATTAATATAATTATTTATTTGATCTAATCAAAATAATAATTAAATGATTATTTACCAAGGATTAGAACACTCGTTAGTGTGTGACCTCATAGGTTCAATACTAAGCGGTAGTAAATTAGTCATACTAAATTTACTAATCAAGGTTGGCGTCTAGCAACGCTCCTTGACGACCCAATAATATGAAGTAATAATATTTTTACTAAGAACCCAAGATGAACAAAAAAATACAACTCCTTCCATCTTTTCAGCTCTTGGCTAACTTTTAGAGTACAATTTTATTGTCAAACTCTAACTTGTTACCATTATTATAATGAATTATGAATGACTTAAGAAACTCATTTCTTAATTCATTCAAACCCCTTGGCCAAGGCATTGTTTATTTCATTCATTATAATTGTAGAGCTCAAACTCATTACCATAGTTGATGGATTTCATTTTGACTAATTATTAATTCTACAAGTATTTAAATCATACCCAATGTCCATTCAACTAACACCGTAGGGTGTTAGGTGTCCGGAATCAAAGTATAACAAATACATTGTCAATTACTATGATAGTCATAGGTCAAAGGAAAATTCTAATATTATGTTTATCATAAGAATAACCTATTGACAAATATACGGTAATTATAACCATTAGGAATTCTTAGAGTGAGTCAGTTCAATGGTTATATCTTTATATATACCATTTATATATATAATTTAATAAATGAGATCTATTAATCTTCATCCAATGAAGACTATATATATATATATAATCTACTCGAATTACTAATGTCCCAATTTTAGTGATTCTACGATTAAGAACAATTTAAATTAAAAGTACTCAAAAAACGTATGTCTCATTATTACTATCCTTATCGTAATTATTCGTTTCTAATTTTAATTAAGGACACTATCATAAATTATAAAAGTTTATTCTTATAATAATAATAATAATAATAATAATAATAATAATTCACGATAGTATTTTGTTGGACATACACACTTATCTCCAACAGGTCAAAATTATCCGAGGGTAAAATCAACCAATTTAATTAAAAATAAAAATGTACAATAAGATTATCGTCAAATTTTTTCGATGGTAACGTAGAGCAAAATATATAGCGCGTGGCACCAAATTTTCCATCGGATAAGTTTAGCAACATTTGATTTTCACGTCTTGAAATCATAATCCGACGTTAATTACCGATGAAAAAATAAATCCAATGGTAATTAATTACCGTGAAATTTCTACCATCAGATTTATTTTGCTACTAAATCTGATGGGAAAGCATGTTACCGTCGGATTTATTTCGTAAATTTGCTAGTAAATCTAATGGTATTCAAAATTGTTCTTATAGCGGTCGTTGAAAGTAGTTATTTTGTTGATATAATGATGATACGTAATTAGATATATATGTAAGTTTTTTTTATATTATTTGTGTATTAAAATTAAATTCTACTAATTAATTTCTTAGATAATTATTTTTTATTAGAAATGATAATTATGTGATTTGACTTTTTTTAATAGAATAATTATAAAATTAATTAGGTACCATAACAAGAATGTACCCTCCTCTTATTCTGTTAAAATGTAATTAATTTTAGTATACTATAGTAAATAAAATATGCCATCAAAGGCATATATATATGGATAGATATGTATATTGTATAAGTTGTTTCATGTACCTAACAAGGCAAACCTGAAGAGTGAAGGCTGCTCAAAATGAAAGCCTTTACTTATGTTCTCATCGATCTCTTTATTTTTTTCCATTGGCATCGGTATATATGTTTTAGTTATCTAATAAATAAGATTTAATTTTTTTATCTTGTTGCACGAAAATGAGACTATTTGTCTGTCAATTTATTTTATTGTTAAAAAGAAGAATGATTTTTTATATTGTTAAAAATAATTAAAAACTGATTTATGTTTATTTACTTATAAAATTGGAAATTCATTTCTTTAAAAATTTAATTATTTCTTGCAAATACTACATGAAAATATCTTTTTTAAGCCCAAGAAAAGTGCCAGAAAATGTCATAAGGAACACATTTTAAGGTTATGCACTTGTGCTTGTTTATGATCATTAAAAAGGTAATTTTACAATTTGATTTATTTTCACGTTTAAAATAACTTAAAAAAATTATTTAATTAGAATATATTTCTTTTATTTTTATATAAAAAACTGAAAAACTTTCTTTGAAGAATTTCTTATTAATTAATAAAAATCTATGTAAATAAAGGGTCAAAATTGATTTATTTTTCTAAAAAAAAACTGGGTGTATAAAATGTGATACGGGATACGACATGATACGAGACACGAGGATATATAAATTTTAAATTTTTATAAGATACGGGACATGCCATATATATAATATATATATAACATATTATAAAGGAAAGTCAAGTGATTTTGAGCTAATCCTTATTCGCAAATCCTAGTCCTCTCCCTTGGGAAGGTCTAGCGTTAGTAAATACAGAACTAGCCAATAATTTCCAATTTAACCAACACTTAAGCCTTCCAACTCAAGTGTCTCCTCTTAATCAACCCCCATGTCAAGTTTGGGAAATCTACTCCATTGACATTAATATAATACTCAGAAAAATATAAGAAGAAGACATAGTAAATTAAATAGAATAAAACTTCGAAATTTATTAAAGGTAAAAGTAATCCTCTTCACTAACAATTCATGAAAATAATCCAATTACTACTTTAAGCAAGAATTAAGAATATGTTATACATAAATAAAAGAGTAAGTAAAGAAACAAACTAGAATAATGTCTTCAACAGAGGTAATGACTCTTCAATATCCAAAAGCAAAAACAATGAATGTAAAGTGAAACTAGAGGAAGAGTAATTCTCTCTCTAGATTCAGATTTAGAAACCTAAAAACTATCCTAATGTATCTCTCTATGTTTGTGTCAAGTTACGTCTTGAGTCTCTGCATGTTTCCTGGCCTTATTCTGTGTTTCTGGGCCGAAAACTGGGTTAAAACGTGGCCCGAAATCGCTCCCAGCATTTTCTGTTAATTTTACAGATCGCGCAGGTCACGCGTACGCGTCGTCCACGCGTTCGCGTCATTCAGCGATTTTTCTTGTCACGCGTACGCGTCGTCCACGCATTCGCGTCATTTGTGCAGATTCCAATCCACGCGTTCGCGTCAGGCACGCGCTCGCGTCGATGCGATTTTCTCCATTCCGCGCGTTTGCGTGAGCCATGCGCGCGCGTTAGTGTTCGCTGGTCATCTCCTTAGTTTCTTGTGTTCATTTCATTTTCACAAGCTTCCTCTCTATTTTCTAAGCCATTCTTGCCCTATGAAGTCTGAAACACTTAACACATGGATCACAGCATCGAATGGTATAAAGGAGAATTAAAATATACTAATTAAAGATCTTTAGGAAGCAAGTTTTCAATCATAAAACAATATTAGGAAGGAGTTATAAAATCATGCAATTAGTATGAATAAGTGGGTGAAGACTTGATGAAACCATTTGATTAAACACAAAATAAACTATAAAATAATAGTTTATCAACCTCCCCACACTTAAACATTAGCATGTCCTCATGCTTAGCTTAAGGAGATAAAATAAATGAGTAGAAAAAAGTAAGACTCATGCAATGCAATGCAACCTATGTATATGAATGCAATTATATGATTCTGTCTACTTGGTTAAAATAAATAAGTTCTTCAAGACAAAAATAACTCAAACTTCACTAATTCAAACTATACAGTAAAGACAAGTAAACTTGTAAGAAGACAGCTCATGAAAGCAGGGAACATAGAATTTAAGCATTGAACCCTCACTGGTGGTGTATATGCACTCTAGTCTCTCTAGTGTATAGGATAATCACTCTACTCTTCTCTAATCATGCTTTCTAAACCTTTTTCTTCATCTAATCAATCAACAAATATTTAATGTACCAATGCAAACATCATGAGGTCTTTTCAAGGTTGTAATGGGGCCAAGGTAAAGGTAAGGGTATATGTATGACCAAGTGAGCTAAAATATGAATCTTTGACTAACCTAAGCTCTCACCTAAACACACGCACACTCTATATAACTCTAAAATCATCCTTAGCTACCCAGAATTTTTCCATTTTTGTTTTACATATTCATGCATCAACTTTTTCTTTTAATCTTTATCACATACGCATTGATTTTTATTGAACTTAATTTAGCATTGGGGTAATTTTGTCCCCTTATTTATTTATCTAATTACTTATTTATTGGAATATTTTTTTAATTTTTTTAAGCATAAAAATAAACATAACATTACCAATGCACATGGATTTTTAATTTTTCTAGTTTCACATGAGTAGGTACCCAAATTCCCATTAATTTATCATGACACATTCCCTTATTAACCCATGTTCCCACAATCTTCCCATACTCAATTGGCACACAATTTCTATCTTAAGCTAACCAAAGATTCAATTGGGATGTTTAATTGTTTTTCCGCTTAAGACTAGTAATATGGTAAAATATAGAACAAATGGGATTTAAAAGGCTCAAAGTGGCTAACAAAGGTAAAAAGAAGGGTAGGCTATTTTGGGATAAGTGAGCTAAAACAATTAATGGTCTCAATCATATGCATGCATATAACACATTAAACATTGGACATATAGGATAGAACAAAATAAAGATTACAATCATAAAGAAGTAAACACACAAGAATAATATTTATGGTTAAATAATGTAACCATGTTATTAGGCTCAAGTCTCACAGGTTGTGTGCTCTTAGCTATAATTCATGTTCCAATTTACAATCTTCAAACAAATTTTAACACAAAAATTTTGATTTAAATTAGTGAAATTTTTTAAAAATAGGGTCTTAAAAAGAAACTTTATTATTTTCTAACCAAATAGAACATGCATGCAATTAACCTATTACTATGCTATCTATCCTACCCTAACAAGAAAAATTAACTAAATATCCTAGCCTATTGGTGTTTAAGGAAGAGAAATTACCTCCGGAAGTCAGGTACTGACCGACCTCCCCACACTTAAAGCTTTGCACTGCCCTCGGTGCCATCTGTCAGGAACAAAAGGGGGCTGGTAGCAGCATCTCCACAATTGGGACCGTCATGGCTCCCTGTGCTCATAAATAAAGTGGAGTCTGGGGTGTCTGGGTCTTCTTTAGGTGGGTGGTTACCAATAATCATCTCCTTGAGGTATGTAAATCTGTGCTTGTTACGGCGTTCTCTTTGCTTTCCTTTCCGGTCTAGCCGGTCTAACTTCTCAAGTATCTGATGGAGCAACTGATTTGTTGTAGGTGCTTGTGATGTGGAAGAAGAAGGGATATCTTCTGCTGGTTCTGTGCTCCAGTTGATAGGGGCTGCTGGAGGTCTGATATACTTCTCGTTAGGGACGTATTGATCATCTCGTGGAATCATGGCCTTGGTGTCCCCAGCTCTGTAGGAGACTTCGGCTACTGAGACTAGATCTGAAACTAAGGCAGGGAAAGGTAAGTTGCCCGCAATCTGTACGTGTCCCATAGCATGCCGAATGTGTCTTGGTAAATTGAGGTGCTGGTTTGTAAGGATACACCAGAGTAGAACAGCCATGCCTGCAGTGAAGGAGGATTCATGAGTACTCGGAAAGACATAGTGGGACATAATCTATGCCCATACTCGAGCCTCCAAGGTGAGTGATGAAGCCAATATGCCCTTAGGTCGGGACCGATGGTATCCGTAGATCCATATGCCGCCAAGTTGTGCTATAACTCTGAGAACGGCGTCCCAGTCAAATTGGTATGTCTGGCGCTTGAATGAGACTTCTTGGAATGCGTCCAATCCTTCTGGAGCAGGGAGAAGATCTAAAACTCGTTGAATGGCCTTTTCTGTCATGGGGACTTGCTTCTGACGGACATAGACAGACTGCATGGTTGGCATGTGAAAATTGGAGTAGAATTCCTCTCAGCCAGGATGGGGAACATCTGCTCACAATAGCGGTTAGTGAACCGCGCAGTGTCCTTTGCTGGAAAGACTTTCTCTTTTTCATCGACCTTGATGATCCTCTTGATTCGTTTTGTTGAGGGCTTTACCGCTGTTGAAGATGGCTCTGTCGTTAGTGTCCTTTTTGTTCCTTTTCTTGCTGGTGGTTTGGGAGTAGCTTTCTCTTTATCTTTCTTGGTGGCCATTCTGAAAAGGAAAAAAGAAAGTAATATGTAAAGTTAAGGGTTCGAGCAAGGGAGTGGATAGTATAGGTGACAATCAATGCACGGTAAAGAAGGATGTCGTTAACACATGGTCATGACTACATGTGAGAAGTTCATCAATAGAAATATAGCAAGTGCATGTGATGACAATTAAATGCAAGATGTTTATTGGCATGCCGGTAAAGGCATGAGTAGCATAGATCAAGCATTAAATGTCCAAGTTATAATATCAACCCTTTCAAACTAACAACCTGTTTGTATTGACAATTATATTTAATCAATAAAATATAAAAGGGGTTTTGTGAAAAATAGGCATTAGAGTAGTAGAATGACATAAAATTAATGCATGATGCCATACGGACTTTTTCACAAACACATAGCATGCATGGTGAATATGTTATTGAAAGTATTAAATTGAACATGCAAGCAACCCTTTAAGAAGTAATATTAATTGTCAAACAATACCACAATAATTCACAAGCAAAATGTAAAAGAAAATAATCACCCAATTAGATTTCTAACACCAATTAAAGGAATAAAAAGAAAAGAAAAGAAAGAAAAGAAAAATATAGATAATGAAAGTGAAAAGAGAAAGAAAACATAAATAAAAATATTAAAAGAGAAGTAAAAAGTAAAGAAAGAAAGAAAAGAACCTTGATAATGGATGTGAAAAATAAGGAAAGGAGAAAGCAAAAAAGTGAGAAAGAATAAAGAAGGAAGAAGGGAGAAGAAAGAAATAAGAAAGGATAAGAAAAATTAGGATTTAGGGAAGAAAATATATGATATCATGCGCTGATCTGGATAAGCTGTGCGTCGCATGTGACGCGGACGCGTGGGTGACGCGGTTGCGTGGTGTGTGATATTTTTCAGGTGACGCAGACGCGTGAGTCACGTGATCGCGTGGTCTGATTTGTGCTATTGGCGCGAGTGCAGCCGTGCGTTCGCACAACTTTCTGTTTTGAATGCATTTTGCCAAAATTTAGGGTGACGCGTTCGCGTGGATGACGCGATCGCGTGAATGGCCATATTTTGAAAAATGACGCGGACGTGTGGGGCACGCGTTCACGTGATAGGGCTTGTGCTTCTAGCACGAGTTCAGCCCAGCTCCATCATAACTCTCTGCCATACACCTCTTTACGTCGATTTTGCATGGTCATGCGTTCGCGTGGGTGACGCGGACGCGTGGGAGGCTCTTTTTCAGAATGACGCGGACGCGTCATTGACGCGGTCGCATGGGCATGTTTGTGCCTAAGGCACGCCTCCAGCCACGCTCTCGCGTGACTCTCTGCTTCTTTCTTCCATGTTTCGAATGCACCTATGACGCAGACGCGTCAGCGACGCTTGCGCGTCGCGTGCATTTTTTTTATATGCAGTATGCAAATGCAAATGCAGGCTATATGCAGAGATTATGAGAATAGTCATTAACAAAAACAAAAATAGAATAAAGTAAAATAAAACTAAGATTGAAACGGAATGATCATACCATGGTGGGTTGTCTCCCACCTAGCACTTTGCTTTTACGTCCCTAAGTTGGACACTCTTCAGGCTCATTCTACTTCTGTTGGTGGGTCTTCCAAGAGGAAAACCTCTAGTTCTTTATGATCTTTAATCTTTTCTCCATGATAAAGCTTCAGGCGATGTCCATTGACCTTGAGGAATTTAGAGCTAGAAGGATGACGCAAGTGAAAAACTCTGTATGGCTCTGCCTTTTGTACTCTATAGGGACCTTCCCATCTTGATCTCAGTTTACCTGGCATAAGCCTTAGCCTGGAGTTATATAGAAGAACTAACTCTCCTGGTCTGAATTCTCTCCTTTTTATATGCTTGTCATGGACAGCCTTCATCTTCTCCTTATAACGCCTGGAGTTGCATATGCTTCTAGGCGAAGGTTCTCCAGTTCTGCTAGTTGCAGCTTCCTTTCAGCACCAGCTTCTTCAAAATTCATGTTGCACTCCATTACAGCCCAGAAAGCCTTGTGTTCCACCTCCACTGGAAGGTGGCAAGCCTTTCCGTATACTAAGTGGAAGGGGCTCATCCCAATGGGTGTCTTGTACGCTGTTTTATATGCCCAGAGTACATCTTGTAGCTTGGCACTCCAGTCTTTCCTATGAGGTTTTACTATCTTCTCCAAAATGCGTTTAATCTCCCTGTTAGACACTTCTGCTTGTCTGTTGGTTTGGGGATGATAAGCTGTTGCTACTTTATGAACAATTCCATGCTTTTTCAGTAGTATTGTCAGTCTCCTGTTACAAAAGTGAGTGCCTTGATCACTCACGATTGCTCGTGGTGACCCAAAGCGACAAATAATATGGTTTCTAACAAAGGAAACAACATTGTTAGCATCATCAGTACGGGTAGAAATTGCTTCCACCCATTTAGAAACATAATCTACAGCTAACAATATATAAAGGTAACCATTAGAGTTTGGAAATGGTCCCATGAAGTCAATGCCCCAAACATCAAAAATTTCACAGAAAAGCATAATCTGTTGAGGCATCTCATCCCTCTTGGATATATTACGAAACCTTTGGCATGGGGAACAAGATTCACAAAATTCAGCAGCATCTTTAAAAAGAGTAGGCCACCAAAATCTACAGTCTAAGATTTTTCTAACTGTTCTTTGAGGGCCAAAATGTCCTCCACTCTCAGAAGAGTGGCATGCCTCTAAAATGGAATGGAATTCTAATTGTGGTACACATCTTCTAATTACCTGATCAGCACCACACCTCCACAAATATGGATCATCCCATATAAAATATTTAGACTTACTTTTCAGCTTGTCCCTTTGATGCTTAGTAAAATTGGGAGGGAAAGTATGGCTAACTAGACAATTAGCTACAGGTGCATACCAAGGAACTACTTCAGATACTGCTTGCAAACTATCAAATGGGAAAGTATCATTGATAGGGGTGGAGTCATGTTTAATGTGCTCAAGGCGACTCAAGTGGTCTGCCACTAAATTCTGGTTACCACTCCTATCCTTAATTTCTAAATCAAATTCTTGCAGCAACAGTATCCAACGTATCAATCTTGGTTTAGACTCTTTTTTAGCTAATAAATATTTTAGAGCTGCATGGTCTGAATATATGATGAGCGGATAATTTATACACTTTTTGGCATTATTTTTAGTATGTTTTAGTTAGTTTTTATTATGTTTTTATCAGTTTTTATTTAAAAATCACATTTCTGGACTTTACTATGAGTTTATGTGTTTTTCTGTGGTTTGAGGTATTTTTTGGCTGAAATTGAGGGACCTGAGCAAATATCTGATTCAGAGGCTGAAAAAGGACTGCAGATGCTGTTGGATTCTGACCTCCTTGCACTCGAAGTGGATTTTCTGGAGCTACAGAAGCCCAATTGGTGCGCTCTCAATTGCGTTGGAAAGTAGACATCCTGAGCTTTCCAGCAATATATAATAGTCTATACTTTGCCCAAGATTTGATGGCCCAAACCGGCATTCCAAGTCAGCTTAAGAATTCTGGCGTCAAAACGCCAGAACTGGCACAAAAGCTGGAGTTAAACGCCCAAACTGGCACAAAAGCTGGTGTTTAACTCCAAGAAAAGTATCTACACATGGAAGCTTCAATGCTCAGCCCAAGCACACACCAAGTGGGCCCGGAAGAAGATTTCTGCATTAATTACTTATTTCTGTAAACCCTAGGCTACTAGTTCTCTATAAATAGGACCTTTTACTATTGTATTTTAATCTTTGAGAAGTCTTATGTTATCTTAGACGCTTTTGGAGGCTGGCCTCATGGCCATGCCTAGACCTTGTTCTTATGTATTTTCAACGGTGGAGTTCTACACACCATAGATTAAGGTGTGGAGCTCTGCTGAGGTTCAGGAGGAACAAAGCATCTTCATACGCTTATCTGAAATTCCTACCAATGAATTACATAAGTATCTCTATCTCTATCTTTATTTTATTTTTTATTCATCTTTTAATTACCAATCCTCCATAACCATTTGAATTCGCCCGACTGAGATTTACAAGATGACCATAGCTTGCTTCAAGCCGACAATCTCCGTGGGATCGACCCTTACTCGCGTAAGGTTTATTACTTGGACGACCCAGTGCACTTGCTGGTTAGTTGTGCGGAGTTGTGATAAAGAGTTGAGATTACAATTGTGCATACCAAGTTGTTGGTGCCATTGATGATCACAATTTTGTGCACCAAGTTTTTGGCGCCGTTACCGGGGATTGTTCGAGTTTGGACAACTGACGGTTCATCTTGTTGCTTTGATTAGGTACTTTTTTTTTCAGAATTTTTAAGAATGAATTCTAGAGTTTCAAGGTGATGTTCTTATCATCACAAAAGCTGATTGATTCTCATCAATTGGTTAACGCCTAAAAAGGTAGCATTTTGGGCGTTAAACGCCAGAATGGATACCATTTTGGGCATTTAACGCCAGGATGACACTAGAGGGAAGATTTTGTTTTTAATTCAAATCTTTTTCAAATTTTCATAATTTTTCAAAATCATATCTTTTCAATCATATCCTTTCAAAATCAATTTCTTTCCATTTTTTTTATTATTATAATTTTCGAAAATCCTTGCTATAATTAATGATTTCCTTCAAAATTTTCAAGTTGTTACTTGCCTATTAAGAAAGGATCAAATTTTAAATTTTAAGAATCATATCTTTTAATTTCTTGTTAGTCAAGTAATCAACTTTAATTTTTAAACTTTCTTTTTTAAAATTGATTTTTAATCATATCTTCTCAATCATATCTTTTCAATCATATCTTTTTCAAAATTAACTCTCAATCATATCTTTTTGATTTCTAATTTCAAAATTTTTTTAAAAAATCACTTAATTTCTTTCCTAATCTTAATTTTCAAAAATTTCAATCAAATTTTCAAATTTTGTTTTTATTATTTCAAAATCTTTTTAATTTATTTTCGAAAATTCTTCCTCTCTTCTCACATCCTTCTATTTAAGGGACTAACATTCCTCCTCAAGGTGCAATTCGAACTCTATCCTTCTTGATAAGTTCGAATTCTCTTCTATCTACCTTCTCCTTCTATTCTTCTTTTCCTCTGACACCTCAAGGAATCTCTATACTGTAACATAGAGGATTCCATACTTTCTTGTTCTCTTCTCTTTCATATGAGTAAGAGCAAAGACAAAGGCATCCTTGTTAAAGCTGATCCTGAACCTGAAAGGACCTTGAAGAGAAAGCTAAGAGAAACTAAAGCACAACTCTCTCTAGAGGGCCTAACAGAGCTCTTCAAGGAGGAAGAAGCCATGGCAGCCGAAAACAACAATGTCAACAATGCAAGGAAGGTGCTTGGTGACTTTACTGCACCTACTCCTGACTTCTATGGGAGAAGCATCTCAATCTCTGCCATTGGAGCAA
>NC_029788.2:117735462-117758277 GCF_000816755.2 Arachis ipaensis
AATGCCTTCTTGGCAAAGTTCTTTCCACCTCAAAAATTGAGCAAGCTTAGAGTGGAAGTCCAAACCTTCAGACAGAAGGAAGGAGAATCCCTCTATGAAGCTTGGGAAAGATACAAGCAATTGATCAGAAGGTGTCCTTCTGACATGCTTTCTGAATGGAGCATCATAGGTATCTTCTATGATGGTCTGTCTGAACTGTCCAAGATGTCATTGGACAGCTCTGCTGGAGGATATCTTCATCTGAAGAAGACGCCTGCAGAAGCTTAGGAACTCATTGAGATGGTTATAAATAAGCAATTCATGTACACTTTTGAAAGGAACCCTGTGAATAATGGGACAAATCAGAAGAAAGGAGTTCTTGAGATTGATACTCTGAATGCCATACTGGCTCAGAACAAAATATTGACTCAACAAGTCAATATGATTTCTCAGAGTCTGTCTGGAATGTAAGCAGCAACAGGCAGTACTAAGGAAGCTTCCTCTGAAGAAGAAGCTTATGATCCTGAGAACTCAACAATGGAAGAGGTGAATTACATGGGAGAACCCTATAGAAACACCTATAGTCCTTCATGGAGAAATCATCCAAATCTCTCATGGAAGGATCAACAGAGACCTCAACAAGGTTTCCATAACAATAATGGTGAAAGAAACAGGTTTAGCAATAGCAAGCCTTTTCCATCATCTTCTCAGCACCAGACAGAGAATTCTAAGCAAAGCCACTATGACTTAGCAACCATTGTCTCTGATCTAATCAAAACCACTCAAAGTTTCATGACTGAAACAAGATCCTCCATTAGAAATTTGGAGGCACAAGTGGGTCAGCTGAGTAAGAAAAATACTGAACTCCCTCTTAGTACTCTCCTAAGCAATACAGAAGAGAATCCAAAGAGAGAGTGCAAGGCCATAAACACGTCTCACATGGCCGAACCTGGAGAGGAGGAAGAGGCAGTGATCTCCACTGAGGAAGACCTCAATGGACGTCCACTGGCCTCCATGGAATTCCCTATTGAGGAACCATGGGAATCTGAGGCTCACAATGAGGCCATAGAGATTCCATTAAATTTACTTCTGCCATTCATGAGCTCTGATGAGTATTCTTCCTCTGAAAAGGATGAAGATGTTACTGAAGAGCAAGTTGCTACGTACCTTGGAGCAATCATGAAGCTAAATTCCAAGTTGTTTGGTAATGAGACCTGGGAGGATGAACCTCCCTTGCTCACTAAGGAACTGGATGACTTGACTAGGCAGAAATTACCTCTGAAGAGACAAGACCCTGGAAAATTCTCAATCCCTTGTACCATAGGCACCATGACCTTTGAGAAGGCTCTGTGTGACCTGGGGTCAAGTATAAACCTTATGCCTCTCTCTGTAATGGAGAAGCTAGGGATCATTGAGGTACAAGCTGCTAGAATCTCACTAGAGATGGCAGACAATTCAAAGAAACAGGCTTATAGACTTGTAGAGGATGTCTTGGTAAAGGTTGAAGGCCACTACATCCCTGCTGACTTCATAATTCTAGAGACTGGGAACTTTATGGATGAATCCATCATCCTTGGCAGACCCTTCCTAGCCACAGCAAAAGCTGTGATTGATGTTAACAGAGGAGAATTGATCATTCAAGTGAATGAAGACTCCCTTGTGTTTAAAGCTCAAGGATATCCCTCTGTAACCATGGAGAGGAAGCATGAAGAGATTCTCTCAATACAGAGTCAAACAAAGCCCCCACAGTCAAACTCTAAGTTTGGTGTTGGGAGGCCACAACCAAACTTTAAGTTTGGTGTTGAACCCCCACATTCAAACTCTAAGTTTGGTGTTGGGAGGTTTCAACATTGCTCTGAACATCTGTGAGGCTCCATGAGAGCCACTGTCAAGCTATTGACATTAAAGAAGCGCTTGTTGGGAGGCAACCCAATCTTTAATTATCTATGTTAAATTTCTATTTTCTATTTGGTATTTTATGTTTTCTGTAGGCTGATGATCATGTGAAGTCACAAAAACAATTGAAAAAGAAAAAACAGAAGGAAAATAGTATTAAAAACAGAACACCCTGGAGGAGAAACTTATTGGCGTTTAAACGCCAGTAAGGGTAGCAGAATGGGCGTTAAACGCCCAGTCTGGCACCATTCTGGGCGTTTAACGCCAGAAATGGGCACCAGACTGGCGTTTAACACCAGGAATGGGCAAGAAGCTGGCGTTAAACGCCAGAATGGGTAGCAGCCTGGCGTTTAACTCCAGGATTGGCAGAAAGGGGCATTTTTGCACGCCACTTAGTGCAGGGGTGAGATATCCTTGACACCTCAGGATCTGTTGAGCAAACCTTCTAAGTTTGGTGTGGTAAAAGCGTTGCTTTTTGTTTTTCCATAACCATTTATGGCACCAAAGGCCGGAGAAACCTCTAGAAAGAGGAAAGGGAAGGCAAAATCTTCCACCTCCGAGTCATGGGAGATGGAGAGATTCATCTCAAAGGTCCATCAAGACCACTTCTATGAAGTTGTGGCCAAGACTCCTCATTGAAGAGGACAAGCCCATCACTAAGAAAAGGATGGAGCAAACAAGAGATCCCACTCATGGACAAGAGCATGAGGAAATTCCTCATCATGAAATCCCTGAGATGCCTCAAGGGATGCATTTTCCTCCACAAAACTACTGGGAGCAAATCAACACCTCCCTAGGAGAATTGAGTTCCAATATGGGACAACTAAGGGTGGAGCACCAAGAGCATTCTATCCTCCTCCATGAAATTAGAGAAGACCAAAGAGTTATGAGAGAGGAGCAACAAAGGCAAGGAAGAGACATTGAGGAGCTCAAGCACTCCATAAGATCTTCAAGAGGAAGAACAAGCCGCCATCACTAAAGTGGACCCGTTCTTTAATTTTCTTGTTCTTTATTTTCTGTTTTTCGAAAATTATGCCTTATGTTTATTTATGTTTGTGTCTTTATTACATGATCATTAGTATCTTAGTGTCTATGCCTTGAAGCTATGAAAATGAATCCATCACCTTTCTTAAATGAAAAATGTTTTTAATTGAAAAAGAAAAAAAAGTGCATGAATTTCAAATTTTAAAAGAAGTTTAGTTATTTTGATGTGGTGGCAATACTATTGTTTTTCTAAATGAATGCTTGAACAGTGCATATTTTTTTGAATTTGTTGATTCATGAATGTTAAAATTATTGGCTCTTGAAAGAATGATGGGAAAAGGAGAAATGTTATTTGATAATCTGAAAAATCATAAAATTGATTCTTGAAGCAAGAAAAAGCAATGAAAAGCTTGCAATATATATATATATATATATATGCAAAAAAAAAGAGAGAGAAAGAAAGAAAAAGAAAAAGCAAGCAGAAAAAGCCAATAGTCCTTTAACCCAAAAGGCAAGGGTAAAATAAAAAAGGGATCCAAGGCTTTGAGCATCAGTAGGTAGGAGGGCCCACAGGAATGAAATCCTGGCCTAAGCGGCTAAACCAAGCTGTCCCTAACCATGTGCTTATGGCGTGAAGGTGTCAAGTGAAAACTTGAGACTGAGCGGTTAAAGTCGTGGTCCAAAGCAAAAAGAGTGTGCTTAAGAGCCCTGGACACCTCTCACTGGGGACTTTAGCAAAGCTGAGTCACAATCTGAAAAGGTTCACCCAGTCATGTGACTGTGGCATTTATGTATCCGGTGGTAATACTGGAAAACAAAATGCTTAGGGTCACGGCCAAGAATCATAAAGTAGTTGTGTTCAAGAATCAACATACTTAACTAGGAGAATCAATAACATTATCTGGATTCTGAGTTCCTATAGATGCCAATCATTCTGTACTTCAAGGGATAAAGTGAGATGCCAAAACTGTTCAGAAGTAAAAAGCTAAAAGCCCCGCTCATCTAATTAATACTGATCTTCATAGATGTTTTTGGAATTTATTGTACATTCTATTCTTTTTATCCTATATGATTTTCAGTTGCTTGGGGACAAGCAACAATTTAAGTTTTGTGTTGTGATGAGCGGATAATTTATATGCTTTTTGGCATTATTTTTAGTATGTTTTTAGTATGTTTTAGTTGGTTTTTATTATGTTTTTATCAGTTTTTATTTAAAAATCACATTTCTAGACTTTACTATGAGTTTGTGTATTTTTCTGTGATTTCAGGTATTTTCTGGCTGAAATTGAGGGACTTGAGCAAAAATCTGATTCAGAGGCTGAAAAAGGACTGTAGATGCTATTGGATTCTGACCTCCTTGCACTCGAAGTCGATTTTCTGGAGCTACAGAAGCTCAATTGAAGCACTCTTAATTGCGTTGGAAAGTAGACATCCTGGGCTTTTCAGCAATATATAATAGTCCATACTTTGCCCAAGATTTGATGGCCCAAATCGACGTTCCAAGTCAGCTTAAAAATTCTGGCGTCAAAACGCCAGAACTGGCACAAAAGCTGGAGTTAAACGCCCAAACTGGCACAAAAGCTGGTGTTTAACTCCAAGAAAAGTATCTACACATGGAAGCTTCAATGCTCAGCCCAAGCACACACCAAGTGGGCCCAGAAGAAGATTTCTGCATTAATTACTTATTTCGGTAAACCCTAGGCTACTAGTTCTCTATAAATAGGACCTTTTACTATTGTATTTTAATCTTTGAGAAGTCTTATGTTATCTTAGACGCTTTTGGAGGCTGGCCTCATGGCCATGCCTAGACCTTGTTCTTATGTATTTTCAACGGTGGAGTTTCTACACACCATAGATTAAGGTGTGGAGCTCTGCTATTCTTCATGAATTAATGCAAAGTACTATTGTTTTTCTATTCAACTCAAGTCTATTTCTTCTCCAAGATATTCATTCGCACCCAAGAACATGATGAATGTGATAATTATGTGACACTCATCACCATTCTCACCTATGAACGCGTGCCTGACAACCACTTCCGTTCTACATGCAAACAAGCTTGAATGTGTATCTCTTGGGTTTCTAATCTAAGATTAGAATCTTCGTGGTATAGGCTAGAATTATTGGCGGCCATTCCTGAGATCCGAAACGTCTAAACCTTGTCTGTGGTATTCTGAGTAGGATCTGGGAAGGGATGACTGTGACGAGCTTCAAACTCGCGAGTGTTGGGCGTGTGACAGACGCAAAAGGATCATTGGATCCTATTCCAACATGATCGAGAGCCGACAGATGATTAGCTGTGCGGTGACAGCGTGCGTAGAACATTTTCACTGAGAGGACGGGAAGTAGCCATTGACAACGGTGATGCCCAACATAAAGCTTGCCATGGAAAGGAGTATGAATGATTGGAAAAAGGCAATAGGAAAGCAGAGGTTCAGGAGGAACAAAGCATCTTCATACGCTTATCTGAAATTCCTACCAATGAATTACATAAGTATCTCTATCTCTATCTTTATTTTATGTTTTATTCATCTTTTAATTACCAATCCTCCATAACCATTTGAATCCGCCTGACTGAGATTTACAAGAAGACCATAGCTTGCTTCAAGCCGACAATCTCTGTGGGATCGACCCTTACTCGCGTAAGGTTTATTACTTGGACTACCCAGTGCACTTGCTGGTTAGTTGTGCGGAGTTGTGATAAAGAGTTGAGATTATAATTGTGCGTACCAAGTTGTTGGCGCCATTGATGATCACAATTTCGTGCACCAATATACTACCACCTTAGTACCAAGTAAATAGGCTCGGAATTTATCCAGAGAAAAAATAATAGCAAGAAGCTCTTTTTCAGTAGTTGTGTAATTAGACTGAGCAGCATCTAAAGTCTTAGATGCATAAGCAATTACAAAAGGGTCTTTACCTTCACGTTGAGCCAGCGCCACTCCTACTGCATGGTTGGAGGCGTCACACATAATTTCAAATTGCTGGCTCCAGTCTGGTCCTCTCACAATCGGAGCTTGGGTCAGGGCGATTTTCAGCTTATCAAACGCTTGCATGCAATCTTCACTGAATTTGAACTCAATATCTTTCTGTAGCAATCTGGATAAAGTTAATGCTACCTTACTGAAGTCCTTAATGAATCTCCTGTAAAAACCTGCGTGGCTAAGGAACGAACGGACTTCCCTCACAGAGGAGGGATAAGGTAAACTAGAAATGACATCTACCTTTGCTGGATCTACAGAAATACTAGTATTAGACACAACATGTCCTAGTACAATTCCTTGTTTTACCATAAAGTGACATTTTTCAAAATTCAATACAAGGTTTGTACTAACACACCTGTCTAATACTCTAGACAAACTATCCAAGCAAAGGCTAAATGAATCACCATATACGCTAAAATCATCCATAAAAACTTCCTTACAGTTCTCAATAAGATCTGAAAAGATGCTCATCATGCATCTTTGGAAAGTAGCAGGTGCATTACATAAGCCAAAAGGCATCCTTTTATAAGCATACGTTCCAAATGGACATGCAAAAGTAGTCTTCTCTTGATCCTCAGGAGCTATATGAATTTGAAAGTAGCCTGTATAGCCATCTAAAAAGCAATAATGGGATTTACCTGACAGGCAATCAAGCATTTGATCAATGAATGGCAGGGGGTAGTGATCCTTGCGAGTGGCTTGGTTGAGACGCCTATAGTCAATGCAAACTCTCCATGAATTCTGCACTCTAGTTGTCAAGAGCTCTCCATGCTCATTCTTTACTGTTGTGACTCCAGACTTCTTGGGCACCACTTGTACTGGACTGACCCATTCATTGTCTGAGATGTGATAGATAATATCTGCTTCAAGTAGTCTGGTTACTTCTTTCTTGACAACTTCTAAGATGGTTGGATTTAATCTTCTTTGAGGCTGACGGACAAGCTTTGCTCCCTCTTCTAAGAATATTCTGTGCTCACAAACTTGAGGACTGATGCCTACTATATCCGCCAAGCTCCATCCAATTGCTTTTTTATATTTTCTCAGCACACTGAGCAGTTGCTTTTCTTGTTGAGAAGTGAGTTCCCTTGCAATGATAACTGGAAACTTCTTATTATCCTCAAGGTAAGCATACTTGAGGTGTGGAGGGAGGGACTTTAATTCCAATTTCTGCTCATGGCTAGGCTCTGGATCATTCGGGGCTAGTGATAATGGCAAAGTGTCCGCATTGTATTCAGAGGGTGTCCCCACACTTGGACCTTGCTCCATATGCTCCTCTTCTATTTCTTCTTGGTGAACTTCAGCTACAGTTTCATCAATGATGTCGCACTGGAAGATAGAATGATCTTCTGGGGGGTGCTTCATAGCTTCATTTAAACTGAAACTCACTGTTCTGCCATCTATCTCAAAGGAGTAAGTTCCTGAGAATGCATCCAGCTTGAACTTTGAAGTCTTCAGGAATGGTCTTCCAAGCAGGATTGATGATGGTCTTCCTGAGTCATTAGGGGGCATTTCCAGGATATAGAAGTCAATAGAAAATGTGAGCCCTTTAATGCTCACCAATACATCTTCAGCAATTCTAACTACTGTAATAATGCTCTTATCTGCTAACACAAAATGAGCTACCGACCTTTTTAAGGGAGGGAGCCTCAAGGTATCATATATAGACAATGGCATTATACTAACACACGCTCCTAAGTAACACATGCAATCAGAAAATATTACACCTCCAATGGTACAGTTAACCATGCATGGACCTAGATCACTACATTTTTCAGGTATACCTCCCGTTAAAGCAGATATAGAACTACCTAAAGGAATAGTTTCTAACTCATTAGTTTTATCTTTATGAATGCATAAATCCTTTAGAAATTTTGCGTATTTAGGTACCTGCTGAATGACATAAAAATGGGGAACAGTTACCTCAACCTTTTTGAATATTTCTACCATTTTGGGATCAAGTTCCATCTGCTTCCTGGATTTCTTTGCAAGGTGTGGAAAAGGGATAGAGATGGCGTCCTGTACAGCTTCAGCTTCCTTTGGTTCTCCATTCCTTGGTTGAACTGCTTCTTCTTCAACTATGTCTTGTACGTCCTCTTCCTCTTCAGCATCTTCTACTTCCACCACATTCTCAGTTGGGGCGTGTACTAGTGGGCTTGGCTCCTCATGGTTCCTCTCTTGCAGTGTGGTTCCGGACCTCAAAGTGATGGCATTGATGCCACCTTTAGGATTAGGTAGGGGTTGAGAAGGAATTCCACTGGATCTTAAAGGTTGATTGGTGGAATTAGGTAATGAATCTATCCTGGAGGCGAGAGCTTGTAAAGTGGCATTCAGACCATTCAAAGTAGAGTTCACCTGTGTCTGCATATCTTGTTATCCTTATGCAAGAGAACGAAGCATCTCGTCATTTGATGAGGAATTATGATAGGTGATTTGAGGAACTTGTTGTTGGTTATGCTGGGATCCTTGAGATTGTCTTAGGTGAGGTACTCTGTAAGGCTGGTTCTGATTCTGCTGTCTGTTGTTGTTATTCCACCTCTGGTTTCCATTGTTATCTCTGCCTCCTCTATTATAGTTGTCTCTCCAGCCATGGTTGGAATTATCTCTCCAACCCTGGTTGGAGTTGTTCTGCCATCCTTGGTTATAGTTTCCACCTTGGTTGTAATTGCTGCCTTGTTGATTGTATCCTTGATTCGGGCGGTCATAGAAGTTATGAGTAGCTACCACATTGTTTTCTTCTTGTTGGAGCTACGGACATTCATCAGTATAATGATTATAGTCAGCACATATTCCGCATACTCTTTGTGGGACTAACTGTTGGCTCTGTTGTGGTGGGTGAGGCTAAGCTTGTTGTTGTTGGTTCAACTGCATTTACTTCAGTAGGTTGGTCATTTAACATATACTCTGTGTAAGAGTAGTAGTCTTAATGCTAGAGAAAACCTCTGCAAAAGCTTTTGAGTGGCCATGCCTGTGCCTGTGATTCCTAGTGGACTCAGCTAAGTCGCTGATCAGTTGCCATGCTTCATCTGCGGTCTTGTACTTTTTCATAGAACCATTACTAGCACCATCTAGTGTAGTTTTATCCTGAGGCTTCATGCCTTGTGTGAAGTAGCTGATCATCACCAGTCTGTCGATCATGTGATGGGGGCATGCGTCTAGAAGGTTCTTAAAGTGCTCCCAGTACTCATAAAGAGTCTCTGATTCTCCTTGAACAATGCAGGAGATCTTTTTCCTTAGTCTATCTGTGACTTCAGCTGGAAAGTATTTTTCCAAAAATTCTCTCCTGAACGTATCCCAGTTGGTAACAGTCGCTTCATGTTGGGAGTAGTACCACTCCCTCGCCTTTCCCTCAAGAGAAAACGGAAAGGCAGTTAACAGAATAGAAGTTTTATCTGCACCATTATGCCTAACAGTAGAACAGGCTGTCTGGAAATCCCTTAGGTGCTTGATAGGCTCTTGAACAGGTAAGCCATGAAACTTGGGCATCAAGTTGATTAGTGCAGTTTTTAGTTCGAAATCTGCAGCCAGAGTTGGATGATGCACTTGATACGGCTGCAGTGTAAAATCTGGGGCTTCTGCTTCTTGGAGAGTAATCCTCCTAGGTGCTGCCATTCTATCTGCACGAGAATCAACTGAATCAGTAGTAAAGGAGCTTGTTTCGTTCTCAGATGGCAGTTCAGATTCGCCCTCAGATGAGACTGATGAATCGATAACAATCACTTCACCACCCTCAGAGGCTATCCTGCGTCGACCTCGCCTAATACGTGAAAGAGTTCTTTCAATTTCAGGATCAAATGCAGCTAAGCTCGAATTAGGCAGTGAACGCGTCATTCAATGAAAGAAACATATAGCTCATGGTAAAAAAATAAAAATAAAATATGCAAATAAAATAAAATATGTACACTAATTAATAATTCAGCACACAATTGCAACTCCCCGACAATGGCGCCAAAAACTGACGTGCAGGTAGAAGTCGGCTAATTAAGAAATCAATATAGAGAATGCGTTGAGAGTATAGTTCTTAACCAGCTAAGATCTGTCTTGTCAATTTAGAAAAGTTGTTACGAAATTTAGAAATAAAAATATTGGGAGTATGAGTCCCAAGTCGTCTGCCAACGAGTTGCAGGAAAAGGATGCTAATTTATTAATTAGGAATTTTTCGAGAGAGTTTGAGTTTGGATAATGAGCAATAATTATAAATGAAAGCAATAAAACTAAGAATTATTATTAATATAAAAAGGCCTTGACTAGGAGAATGATTAATTAGAAGTTCTATCCTTGTTGGGATCTCTTTAAGTGTAGTATCAAAAAGGTTGTTGTTTTCACTTAGTTAACCCTTACTAAATAAAGGAAAGTCAAGTGATTGAGCTAATCCTTATTCGCAAATCCTAGTCCTCTCCCTTGGGAAGGTCTAGCGTTAGTAAATACAGAACTAGCCAATAATTTCCAATTTAACCAACACTTAAGCCTTCCAACTCAAGTGTCTCCTCTTAATCAACCCCCATGTCAAGTTTGGGAAATCTACTCCATTGACATTAATATAGTACTCAGAAAAATATAAGAAGAAGACATAGTAAATTAAATAGAATAAAACTTCGAAATTTATTAAAGGTAAAAGTAATCCTCTTCACTAACAATTCATGAAAATAATCCAATTACTACTTTAAGCAAGAGTTAAGAATATGTTATAAATAAATAAAAGAGTAAGTAAAGAAACAAACTAAAATAATGTCTTCAACGGAGGTAATGACTCTTCAATATCCAAAAGCAAAAACAATGAATGTAAAGTGAAACTAGAGGAAGAGTAATTCTCTCTCTAGATTCAAATCTAGAAACCTAAAAACTATCCTAATGTATCTCTGTCTATGTGTGTGTCAAGTTGCGTCTTGAGTCTCTGCATGTTTCCTGGCCTTATTCTGTGTTTCTGGGCCGAAAACTGGGTTAAAACGTGGCCCGAAATCGCTCCCAGCATTTTCTGTTAATTTTGCAGATCGCGCAGGTCACGCATACGCGTCGTCCATGCGTTCGCATCATTCAGCGATTTTCCTTGTCACACGTACGCGTCGTCCACACATTCACGTCATTTGTGCAGATTCCAATCCACGCGTTTGCGTCAGGCACGCGCTCGCGTTGATGCGATTTTCTCCATTCCGCGCGTTTGCGTGAGCCATGCGCACGCGTCAGTGTTCGCTGGTCATCTCTTTAGTTTCTTGTGTTCCTTCCTTTTTCGCAAGCATCCTCTCCATTTTCTAAGCTATTCCTGCCCTATGAAGCCTGAAACACTTAACACACGGATCACGGCATCGAATGGTATAAAGGAGAATTAAAATATACTAATTAAAGATCTTTAGGAAGCAAGTTTTCAATCATAAAACAATATTAGGAAGGAGTTATAAAATCATGCAATTAGTATGAATAAGTGGGTGAAGACTTGATGAAACCATTCGATTAAACACTAAATAAACCATAAAATAATGGTTTATCAAAGAGCAACTCTTAGAAAACAAGGTTAGTAGAGAATTGAGAGAATCGAACCTTAAACACATGAGTGATTAGAGTGTATACACTTCCGGTGAGGGTTTGAGGCTCGATTCTTTGTTCCCTGCTTTCATGAGCTATTTTCTTCTGCAAGTTTACTTGTACGTTATTTTGTGATTTGAATTAGTGGAATCCATTTTATGTTTGTCTTGAAGAACTTGTTTACTTTTAACCAAGTAGATAGAAACATCTTTGCATGTAGTTACATTTGTATAGATAGATTGCATTTCATAATTTCTACCAGTTCCTCTTCACTGCTTTGTAGCTTCTCCTGAGCTTAGCATGAGGACATGCTAATGTTAAAGTGTGGGGAGATTTGATGCACCACTATTCCATGGTATATTTTGTACTTAATTGAGTGAATTTTATCCACTAAACTCACACTTATTCAGATAATTTGCATATTTTACATTTTCCTTCCTGATTTTGTGCTATGATTGAAAACACGTTTCTTTGGCCTTAAATTACTAATTTTAATCCTCTCTTATTACCATTCGATGTCGTGATATGTGTGTTAAGTGATTTCAGGGTTTATAGGGTAGGAATGGCTTAGAGGAAGGAAAGGAAGCATGCAAAAGTGGAAGGAATACAAGAAATTGAAGGAATCGCAAAGCTGTCAAGCCTGAACTCTTCGTACTAAATCAGACATAACTTGAGCTACAGAGGTTCGAATGAGGCGGTTTCAGTTGCATTGGAAAGATAACATTCGGGGCTTCATAAAGATATACAATTTTTTATAGTTGCCTTCCTGTTAGGCGACGCGTATGCGTGCATGACGCGTACGCGTGGATAGTGCGGCAAACAAGCGACGCGTACGCATGACGTACGCGTACGCGTGACGTGCGCACATGCTGGACGTACCAGAAAATGATGGGGGCAATTTCTGGGCTACTTTTGACCCATTTTCAGCCCAGAAAACACATATTAGAGGCTACAGAGTGGGGGAATCATCATCAATTCACACTTCTCATTATTTACAATTTAGGTTTTAGATGTAGTTTCTAGAGGGAGAGGCTCTGTCCTCTCTCTAGGTTTTAGGATTTCTCTTAGTTTTAGATTTATTTCTTTTCAAATCCAGGTTCAATGTTCCTTTAATTTAGTTTCTCTTTTACTTTTATTTGTTCTAGCATTCTAATTTATTTACTTTCCTTGTTGATTACTTTATGTTGACAATTTAGTTTATGAACTTCATGTTAGATTCAATTTCTTATTAATACAATTTGAGGTATTTTATGTTTAATGCTTCTTCCTTTATTTATTTTCATTGATGTTTGTAATTGGTTGTTTAGATTTAATATTCTCCTATTACTTTTCTATGCTTTTATTTTGTGCCTACCAAGTGTTTGACAAAATGCTTGGAAGGATGTTAGAGTAGAATTTTATGTTCTTGGCTTGGGATGGTGACTTAGGAACTCTTGAATTACTAATGTCCAAGTAATTGATGATTTGTAGCCATTAACTCTAGTTCTCACTAATTGAATTGGTGGAGAGCTAGGACTTATGGACTTGGATTGATATAGCTCATTTAACTTTCTTTTACTATTTAGAGGATGATTTAATGGGATTGATCATTGCCAATTCTCATGTTGTGGTTAGTGATAAGGATAGAGATCCTTGACCACCAAACCTTGCCAAGACCGTTTTATCATTTAAATTCCTTTACAATTCACTTTTATTGCTTCTTATTTCAAAAACCCCATGATGAGCGGATATTTTATACGCTTTTTGGGGATAATTTCATATAGTTTAGAGTGTGTTTTAGTTAGTTTTTAGTCTATTTCTAGTAGTTTTTAGGAAAAATTCATATTTCTGGACTTTACTATGAGTTGTGTGTTTTTCTGTAATTTCAGGTATTTTTCTGGCTGAAATTGAAGGAGCTGAGCAAAAATCTGATTCAGGCTGAAAAAGGACTGCTGATGCTGTTGGATTCTGACCTCCCTGCACTCAAAGTGGATTTTCTGGAGCTACAGAACTCGAAATGGCGTGCTTCCAATTGCGTTGGAAAGTAGACATCCAGGACTTTCCAGCAATATATAATAGTCCATACTTTGCACAAGAATTGACGACGTAAACTGGCGTTCAACGCCAGCCTTCTGCCCAATTCTGGCGTCCAGCGCCAGAAAAGGATCAAAAACTGGAGTTGAACGCCCCAAACTGGCACAAAAACTGGCGTTCAACGCCAGCCTTCTGCCCAATTCTGGCGTCCAGCGCCAGAAAAGGATCAAAAACTGGAGTTGAACGCCCCAAACTGGCACAAAAACTGGCGTTCAACGCCAGCCTTCTGCCCAATTCTGGCGTCCAGCGCCAGAAAAGGATCAAAAACTGGAGTTGAACGCCCCAAACTGGCACAAAAACTGGCGTTCAACGCCAGCCTTCTGCCCAATTCTGGCGTCCAGCGCCAGAAAAGGATCAAAAACTGGAGTTGAACGCCCCAAACTGGCACAAAAACTGGCGTTCAACGCCAGCCTTCTGCCCAATTCTGGCGTCCAGCGCCAGAAAAGGATCAAAAACTGGAGTTGAACGCCCCAAACTGGCACAAAAACTGGCGTTCAACGCCAGCCTTCTGCCCAATTCTGGCGTCCAGCGCCAGAAAAGGATCAAAAACTGGAGTTGAACGCCCCAAACTGGCACAAAAACTGGCGTTCAACGCCAGCCTTCTGCCCAATTCTGGCGTCCAGCGCCAGAAAAGGATCAAAAACTGGAGTTGAACGCCCCAAACTGGCACAAAAACTGGCGTTCAACGCCAGCCTTCTGCCCAATTCTGGCGTCCAGCGCCAGAAAAGGATCAAAAACTGGAGTTGAACGCCCCAAACTGGCACAAAAACTGGCGTTCAACGCCAGCCTTCTGCCCAATTCTGGCGTCCAGCGCCAGAAAAGGATCAAAAACTGGAGTTGAACGCCCCAAACTGGCACAAAAACTGGCGTTCAACGCCAGCCTTCTGCCCAATTCTGGCGTCCAGCGCCAGAAAAGGATCAAAAACTGGAGTTGAACGCCCCAAACTGGCACAAAAACTGGCGTTCAACGCCAGCCTTCTGCCCAATTCTGGCGTCCAGCGCCAGAAAAGGATCAAAAACTGGAGTTGAACGCCCCAAACTGGCACAAAAACTGGCGTTCAACGCCAGCCTTCTGCCCAATTCTGGCGTCCAGCGCCAGAAAAGGATCAAAAACTGGAGTTGAACGCCCCAAACTGGCACAAAAACTGGCGTTCAACGCCAGCCTTCTGCCCAATTCTGGCGTCCAGCGCCAGAAAAGGATCAAAAACTGGAGTTGAACGCCCCAAACTGGCACAAAAACTGGCGTTCAACGCCAGCCTTCTGCCCAATTCTGGCGTCCAGCGCCAGAAAAGGATCAAAAACTGGAGTTGAACGCCCCAAACTGGCACAAAAACTGGCGTTCAACGCCAGCCTTCTGCCCAATTCTGGCGTCCAGCGCCAGAAAAGGATCAAAAACTGGAGTTGAACGCCCCAAACTGGCACAAAAACTGGCGTTCAACGCCAGCCTTCTGCCCAATTCTGGCGTCCAGCGCCAGAAAAGGATCAAAAACTGGAGTTGAACGCCCCAAACTGGCACAAAAACTGGCGTTCAACGCCAGCCTTCTGCCCAATTCTGGCGTCCAGCGCCAGAAAAGGATCAAAAACTGGAGTTGAACGCCCCAAACTGGCACAAAAACTGGCGTTCAACGCCAGCCTTCTGCCCAATTCTGGCGTCCAGCGCCAGAAAAGGATCAAAAACTGGAGTTGAACGCCCCAAACTGGCACAAAAACTGGCGTTCAACGCCAGCCTTCTGCCCAATTCTGGCGTCCAGCGCCAGAAAAGGATCAAAAACTGGAGTTGAACGCCCCAAACTGGCACAAAAACTGGCGTTCAACGCCAGCCTTCTGCCCAATTCTGGCGTCCAGCGCCAGAAAAGGATCAAAAACTGGAGTTGAACGCCCCAAACTGGCACAAAAACTGGCGTTCAACGCCAGCCTTCTGCCCAATTCTGGCGTCCAGCGCCAGAAAAGGATCAAAAACTGGAGTTGAACGCCCCAAACTGGCACAAAAACTGGCGTTCAACGCCAGCCTTCTGCCCAATTCTGGCGTCCAGCGCCAGAAAAGGATCAAAAACTGGAGTTGAACGCCCCAAACTGGCACAAAAACTGGCGTTCAACGCCAGCCTTCTGCCCAATTCTGGCGTCCAGCGCCAGAAAAGGATCAAAAACTGGAGTTGAACGCCCCAAACTGGCACAAAAACTGGCGTTCAACGCCAGCCTTCTGCCCAATTCTGGCGTCCAGCGCCAGAAAAGGATCAAAAACTGGAGTTGAACGCCCCAAACTGGCACAAAAACTGGCGTTCAACGCCAGCCTTCTGCCCAATTCTGGCGTCCAGCGCCAGAAAAGGATCAAAAACTGGAGTTGAACGCCCCAAACTGGCACAAAAACTGGCGTTCAACGCCAGCCTTCTGCCCAATTCTGGCGTCCAGCGCCAGAAAAGGATCAAAAACTGGAGTTGAACGCCCCAAACTGGCACAAAAACTGGCGTTCAACGCCAGCCTTCTGCCCAATTCTGGCGTCCAGCGCCAGAAAAGGATCAAAAACTGGAGTTGAACGCCCCAAACTGGCACAAAAACTGGCGTTCAACGCCAGCCTTCTGCCCAATTCTGGCGTCCAGCGCCAGAAAAGGATCAAAAACTGGAGTTGAACGCCCCAAACTGGCACAAAAACTGGCGTTCAACGCCAGAAATGGGCAAGAATCTGGCGTTGAACGCCCAAATGGGGCAGAATCCAGCGCTGAACGCCCAACAGGGGCACATTTCTGGCGTTCAGGCGCCAGGAACAGACAGTGAGTTGGCGTCTAACGTCACTCCAACTTCTAACTCTGGTACGCAATTGCCAGTGATGGATCAGACACACATAAGTGCTGATAACAACCCCTCTAAAAAGGCTTCTTTAACCACTAAGGTTGAGGAATATAAAGCCAAGATACCTTATCCTCAAAAACTCCGGAAAGAGGAGCAGGATAAGCAATTTGCTCGCTTTACAGATTATCTGAGGACTCTTGAAATAAAGATTCTATTTGCAGAGGCACTTGAGCAAATACCTTCTTATGCCAAGTTCATGAAAGAGATCTTGAGTCATAAAAAGGAGTGGAGAGAAACAGAAAGAGTTCTCCTCACTGAAGAATGCAGTGCAGTCATTCTGAAAAGCTTTCCTGAAAAGCTTAAAGACCCTGGGAGTGGTCCAAGTTATATCCATAGAGATCCATCATGGACATAAGTGGAGATGGACAGTCCAGGAGGACTTTGGGGTCATATTCTAACCCCTCTACTGCTTCATATGGGAGTAGCATCTGCATACCCTCCATTGGAGTTAGTAGCTTTGAGTTGAATCCTCGGCTCATTATCATGGTGCAGCAAAGTTGCCAGTATTCCGGTCTTCCACAGGAAGAACCTACAGAGTTTCTGGCACAATTTTTACAAATTGCTGACACAGTACATGATAAGGAAATAGATCAGGATGTCTACAGACTATTACTGTTTCCATTTGCTGTAAAAGATCAAGCTAAGAGGTGGTTAAATAACCAACCTAAGGCCATCATAAGAACATGGAAACAGCTGACAGAAAAATTCCTGAATCAATATTTCCCTCCAAAAAGGATGACACAGCTAAGGCTGGACATCCAAGGCTTTAAACAAGGAGATAATGAATCTCTTTATGATGCCTGGGAGAGATACAGAGAGATGCTACCGAAAATGCCCCTCTGAAATGTTTTCAGAGTGGGTTCAGTTAGACATCTTCTACTATGGGCTTGCAGAAGGAACTCAGATGTCTTTAGATTACTCAGCTGGTGGATCTATCCATATGAGAAAGACAATTGAAGAAGCTCAAGAGCTCATTGATACAGTTGCCAGGAATCAGCATATGTATCTAAGCAGCAACCCTTCCATGAATGAAGAGGTTAAAACAGTAACTGCTGAATTCAGTACTGTAAAACAAGCTGCTGAATTCAATCAGCAATTGGATTTTCTAACAAAGCAGCTAGCTGAATTCAAAGACAGGTTACAGGAGACAAGGATAGCTAATATGCATATGGAAGAACAGTTTAAGCAAACAAAGCAGCAGCTATCAAGGCAAATAGCAGAAGAATGCCAAGCAGTTCAACTAAGAAGCAGAAGACAGAGGAAAGCAGAGATTCAGAGGACAAAGCATCTCCAAAACTCCAACATATTCTCCATTACTGCATAACAAGTAACCTTTAATCCATGCTCTATTGTTTATTCGCAATTCAACTGATAAACATAATTGACTTCCTGACTAAGATTTACAAGATAACCATAGATTGCTTCAAACCAACAATCTCCGTGGGATTCGACCCTTACTCACGTAAGGTATTACTTGGACGACCCAGTGCACTTGCTGGTTAGTGGTACGCGTTGTGAAAAGTGTGCTTCGCAATTCGTGCTACCACCCCACAATATACATTTACATAACCAATAACAAGAACACTTCCCTGCAATTCCTTGAGAGACGACCCGAGGTTTAAATACTTCGGTTATTAGTTTTATTAGGGGTTTGTACTTGTGACAACCAAATTTTTGTACGAAAGGATTTTTTTGTTGGTTTAGAAACTATACTAGCAACGAAAATTTATTTGTGAAATTCTTAACCATCAAAAATCCGTTCGTCAAGCACGAATAAGGATTATACGTCAAAACGAAGACAACTCCTAAAACTTAACTTCTAACATTCCCAAACCCCGTAATTTGCATTACCTATTAACTCTATTTCGTCCATGACAACCTATTAATGTTTCCATATACATAAATTATTAGTATTAAGTTGACCAGACTTAACACCATGAGGTATGCAATGGTAAGCTAACAGCGTTAATCAACAGACCGTCATGCATACAAAATCTAAACACTTGTTATTAGAACAAGACACTAAGCGTGACAGACACTCAGAGTATGCAGTGAAGCATAGTCAGTGCATTCATAAGGCTCTAACAGGAACGAACTGCTCTGATACCATAATGTAACTCCCTAATTTTAGCACATCATGATCGTACCAAAAGTGAGGCATTACTAACCCGTTTTTCTTATTTACTATTTAATATTGAGCCTTTAGTTTGATATAGCATTTCAATTTATAAAGATTCTCTTCTCAAATTAAATACTATTCAATACTATTCTATTTATTTATTCTATTTATACGACTAATTTCTATGATTAATCCTTTTATATTATAAGTATTAATATAGAAGTATTAATAGAAAGAACTATTACTAAATTAATCTTCTATTAATAGATAAATCCTTATTAATAGAATTGTTACCCCTGGATCTTGGGTAGAGACGGGCGATATTTTAGTGGAGGTGTGATGAGCGGATAATTTATACGCTTTTTGGCATTGTTTTTACATAGTTTTTAGTATGATTTAGTTAGTTTCTAATATATTTTTATTAGTTTTTAAATAAAAATTACATTTCTGGACTTTACTATGAGTTTGTGTATTTTTCTGTGATTTCAAATAATTTCTGGCTCAAATTGAGGGACCTGAGCAAAAATCTGATTCAGAGGCTGACAAAGGACTGCTGATGTTGTTGGATTCTGACCTCCCTACACTCAAAGTGGATTTTCTGGAGCTACAAGAGTCCAAATAGTGCTCTCTCAATTGTGTTGGAAAGTAGACATCCAGGGCTTTTCAGAAATATATAATAGTCCATACTTTGCCCACGTTTACATGATGCAAACTGGCGTTCAACGCCAGCTCTCTGCCCTATTCTGGAGTTAAACGCCAGAAACAGGTTGCAAAGCAGAGTTAAACGCCAGAAACAGGTTACAAACTGAAGTTCAACTCCAAGGAAGACCTCTGCACGTGAAAGCTTCAATGCTCAGCCCAAGCACACACCAAGTGGGCCCGAAAGTGATTTTCTGCATCATTTACTCAATTCTGTAACCCTAGTAACTAGTTTAGCATAAATAGAACTCTTTACTATTGTACTGGGGGTCTTTTTCCCTTTTTTTTTCGAATTCATATGCTAATTAAGGAGGCTGGCCATTCAGCCATGCCTGGACGTTGTTCTTATGTATTTTCAACGGTAGAGTTTCTACACACCATAGATTAAGGTGTGGAGCTCTGCTGTTCCTCATGACTTAATGCAAAAATACTATTATTTTTCTATTCAATTCAAGCCTATTTCTTATCTAAGATATACACTTGTTCTTCATCTTGAGGAAGGTGATGATCCGTGACACTCATCATCATTCTCACCTATGAACGCGTGCCTGACAACCACTTCCGTTCTACTTGCGATAGCTTGAGTGCGTATCTCTTAGCCTCCTAGTTCATGACGCATGCTTGCCTTGCCTGACAACCGAGTCCTCCATTCCATGAGATCAGAGTCTTCGTGGTATAGGCTAGAATTATTGGCGGCCATTCTTGAGATCCGGAAAGTCTAAACCTTGTCTGTGGTATTCCGAGTAGTGACAGACGCAAAAGGATTACTGAATCCTATTCCAGTATGATCGAGAACCAACAGATGAATAGCCGTGCTGTGACAGCGCATTTGGACCATTTTCACTGAGAGGATGGGATGTAGCCATTGACGACGGTGATGCCCTACATAAAGCTTACCATGGAAAGGAGTATGAAGGATTGGATGAAAGCAGTAGGAAAGCGGAGATTCAGAAGGAACAAAGCAACTCCATACGCTTATCTGAAATTCTCATCAATGAATTACTTAAGTATCTCTATCCTATTTTATATTTTAATTATTAAAACTCTATAACCATTTGAATCCGCCTGACTGAGATTTACAAGGTGACCATAGCTTGCTTCAAGCCAACAATCTTCGTGGGATCGACCCTTACTCACGTAAGGTTTATTACTTGGACGACCCAGTGCACTTGCTGGTAAGTTGTGCGAAGTTGTGAAGAAGAGTGATATTACAATTGTGCGTACCAAGTTGTTGGCGCCATTGAGATTACAATTTCGTGCACCAAGTTTTTGGCGCCGTTACCAGGGAGGGAACGAACAACAATTTCGCATTTGTTTCCGGCAACAACAGTGCCAAGTTTTTGGTCCGGCAACAACACCAAGTTTTTGGCGCCGTTGCCGGGGATTGTTCTAGTTTGGACAACTGACGGTTCATCTTGTTGCTCAGATTAGGTAATTTTATTTTAATTCTAAGTTTTTGTTTTTACTCTTTTTATTTTCGAAAAAATTTTCAAAAAAAAAGTGAAAAATAAAAAAAATAAATTATTCTATGGCTTCAGAATTTTTAAGAAGAAATTCTAGAGTTTCATGAAACATGTTGAAGCCTGGCTGGCTACAAAGCCATGTCTAATTCTTTTGGACCAAGGCTTCCACTCATCAGCACAGAAGCAAGTTGAATGAAGTATTAGCTGTTGTATGTCTGATTTGTACCTGCTAAAGCTTGGCTGGCCATTGGCCATGTCTAGTATTTTGGACCGGAGCTTTCACTGAAAGCTTGGCTGGCTAGTAAGCCATGTCTAATTTCTGGACTGGAGCTTTAGCCTAACATTGCAAGATTCCTGGAATTCCTATTAAAAATTTTGAAATCCTTGTTTTTCTTTTTCAAATTAATTTTCGAAAAATAAAAAAAAAAATTAATAAAATCATAAAAAACCAAAAATTTGATGTTTCTTGTTTGAGTCTTGAGTCAAATTTTAAGTTTGGTGTCAATTGCATGTTTTTAAAATTTGTGCATTTTTCGGAAACTCATGCATATGTTCTTCATGATCTTCAAGTTGTTCTTGATGAATTGCTTTGTTTGATCTTTGCATTTTTATGTTTTGTGTCTTTTCTTGTTTTCCATATGCATTTTCAATTTGTTAGTGTCTAAAGTTTGAAAATTTCTAAGTTTGGTGTCTTGCATGTTTATCTTTTCTTAAAAAGTTTCAAAAATAAGTTCTTGGTGTTCATCTTGATATTCAAAGTGTTCTTGGTGTTCATCTTGACATTCAAAGTGTTCTTGCATACATCATGTGTTTTGATTCAGAAATTTCATGTTTTGAGTCTTTTTATTGTTTTTCTCTTTCTTCATTAAAAATCCAAAAATATAAAAAAATATCTTTTCCTTATTTTCTCATAAATTTTCGAAATTTTGACTTGACTTTTTCAAAACTTTTTAAAATTTAGTTGTTTCTTATGAGTCAAATCAAATTTTCAATTTAAAAATTCTATCTTTTTCAAATCTTTTTCAAAAATCAAATCATTTTCATTTTTCTTTCATAATTTTGAAAGTTTTTAAAATTAATTTTCAAAATCTTTTTCTTATTTTTACTTCATATTTTCGAATTTATTACTAACATTTAATATTTTGATTCAAAAATTTCAAGTTGTTACTTGCCTATTAAGAAAGGTTCAATCTTTAAAATTTTAAAATCATATCTTTTTATTTCTTGTTAGTCAAGTAATCAACTTTAATTTTCAAAATCAAATCTTTTTAAATTTTCTTTTCAAATCTTTTTCAAAATATCTTTCAATCATATCTTTTTCAATTTTAATTTCAAAATCTTTTTCTAACTTCTTATCTTTTCAAAATTGATTTTCAAATCTTTTTCAATTAACTACTTGACTTTTTGTTTGATTTTAAAAGTTTTCTGTTTCAATCATATCTTTTTCAAAACCAACCACCTAACTAATTCTCTCTCTCTAATTTTCAAAAATCACCTTCCTCTTTTTCAAAATTCCTTTTTAATTAACTAATTATTCTAAATTTTAATTTTAATTTTATTTCTTTTCTTATTTTCGAATTTTAATTTTAATTTAAAAAAACAAAACAAAAATATCTTTATTTTAATTTATTTAATTTTCGAATTCCCTCATCTCTCATCTCCTTCTAATTATTTATTCATCTACTAACACTTCTCTTCCACCTAAGAATTCGAACCCACTCTTCCCCTCTGTGTTTGGATTCTTATCTTTTCATTCCTCTATTCTTCTCTTCTTATACTTACATAAGGAATCTCTATACTGTGACATAGAGGATTTCATATTTTTCTTTTGTGTTCTCTTCTTTTTCATATGAGCAGGAACAAGGATAAGAACATTCTTGTTGAAGCTGATCCTGAACCTGAAAGGACTCTGAAGAGGAAGCTAAGGGAAGCTAAAGCACAACTCTCTGGAGAAAATCTGACTGAAAATTTCGAAAAAGAAGAAGACATGGCCAAAAATAATAACAATGCAAGGAAGATGCTTGGTGACTTTACTGCACCAAATTCCAACTTACATGGAAGAAGCATCTCAATCCCTGCCATTGGAGCAAACAATTTTGAGCTTAAACCTAAATTAGTTTCTCTGATGCAACAGAACTGCAAGTTTCATGGACTTCCATCAGAAGATCCTTTTCAGTTCTTAACTGAATTCTTGCAAATCTGTGATACCGTTAAGACCAATGGGGTTGATCCCGAGGTCTACAGGCTCATACTTTTC
>NC_029788.2:117758332-117794849 GCF_000816755.2 Arachis ipaensis
TGAATGGATTGCAAGCTGCATCCAACAGTACTCAAGAGGCATCTTCTGAAGAAGAAGCTTATGATCCTGAGAACCCTGCAATAGCAGAGGTGAATTACATAGGAGAATCCTATGGAAACACCTATAATTCCTCATGGAGAAATCATCCAAATTTCTCATGGAAGGATCAACAAAAGCCTCAACAAGGCTTTAATAATGGTGGAAGAAACAGGTTTAGCAATAGCAAGCCTTTTCCATCATCCTCTCAGCAATAGACAGAGAATTCTGAGCAGAATTCATATAGCTTAGCAAATATAGTCTCTGATCTATCTAAGGCCACTTTAAGTTTCATGAATGAAACAAGGTCCTCCATTAGAAATTTGGAGGCACAAGTGGGCCAGCTGAGTAAAAGAGTCACTGAAACTCCTCCTAGTACTCTCCCAAGCAATACAGAAGAGAATCCAAAGAGAGAGTGCAAGGCCATTACCTTACTTCCCAGAGAGGAGGAGGAGGACGTGAATCCTAGTGAAGAAGACCTCCTGGGATGTTCAGTGATCAATAAGGAGTTTTCTTTTGAGGAACCACAAGAATCTGAGGCTCATCTAGAGACCATAGAGATTCCATTGAACCTCCTTTTACCATTCATGAGCTCTGATGACTATTCATCTTCTGAAAAAGATGAAGACATTGTTGAAGAGCAAGTTGCTCAATATTTAGGAGCAATCATGAAGTTGAATGCCAAATTATTTGGTAATGAGACTTGGGAGGATGAACCTCCATTGCTCATCAAGGAACTAAATGCCTTGGTTCAGCAAACTCTACCTCAAAAGAAACAGGATCCTGGTAAATTCCTAATTCCCCGTAACATAGGCACCATGATCTTTGAGAAGGCTCTGTGTGACCTGGGGTCAGGAATAAACTTAATGCCACTCTCTGTAATGGAGAAATTTAGGATCTTTGAGGTGCAAGCTGCCAGAATCTCATTAGAGATGGCAGACAACTCAAGAAAATAAGCTTATGGACAAGTAGAGGATGTGTTAGTAAAGGTTGAAGGCCTTTACATCCCTGCTGATTTCATAATCCTAGACACTGGGAAGGATGAGGATGAATCCATCATCCTTGGAAGACCCTTCCTAGCCACAGCAAGAGCTGTGATTGATGTGGACAGAGGAGAATTGGTCCTTCAACTGAATGAGGACAACCTTGTGTTCAAGACTCAAGGATCTACTTCTGTAACCATGGAGAGGAAGCATGAAAAGCTTCTCTCACTGCAGAGTCAACCTAAGCCCCCACAGTCAAACTCTAAGTTTGGTGTTGGAAGGCCACAACCAAACTCTAAGTTTGGTATTGAACCCCCACATTCAAACTCTAAGTTTGGTGTTGGGAGGTTCCAACAATGCTCTGAACATCTGTGAGGCTCCATGAGAGCTCACTGTCAAGCTATTGACATTAAAAAGCGCTTGTTGGGAGGCAACCCAATGTTATTTAATTATATCTATTTATTTTCTATTGTTATTTTATATTTTTTTTAGGTTTATGATCATGTGGAGTCACAAAAACTACTGAAAAATCAAAAACAGAATGAAAAATAGCTTTAAAAATAGCTCACCCTAGAGGAAGAACTTACTGGCGTAAACGCCAGTAAGAAGCATCAAACTGGCGTTTAACGCCAGAAAGAAGCATCAAGCTGGCATTAAACGCCAGAAACAAGCACTAGACTGGCGTTTAACGCCAGAACAGAGCATGGAAGTGGCGTTAAACGCCAGAAACAGGCAACATTTGGGCGTTTAACGCCAAAAACAAGCAGCAAGCTGGCGTTTAACGACAGACATGCATGCTAAGGGCGTTTTACACGCCTAATTGGAGCAGTGATGTTAAGTCCTTGACCCCACTAGATCTGTGGACCCCACAGGATCTCCTCAGGACCTGTGGACCCCACAGAATCCCCACATTTTCTTCTCTCCTCCTCACACCTTTTCATAACTCTCTTCCACAAATACCCCTCACCAATCACCTCAATCACTCTTCCCCATCACCTTTTCACCATTCACATCCATCCACTCTTCCTCATAAAACCCACCTACCTCCAAAATTCAAACTCTTTTCCCTCCCAAACCCAACCCTAATGGCCGAAACCTAAACCTCCTCCCACTCCTATATAAACCCCTCATTCCTTCTTCATTTTCACACAACACAACCCTCTCTTCTTCCCCTTGGCCGAATACACCTTCTCCCTCTATCTCCTCCATTTTTTTCCTCTTCTCCTTCTTTCTTTCTTCTTTTGCTCGGGGACGAGCAAACATTTTAAGTTTGGTGTGGTAAAAAGCATTGCTTTTTGTTTTTTCATAACCATCAATGGCACCTAAGGCCAGAGAATCCTCAAGAAAGAGGAAAGGGAAGGCAATTGCTTCCATCTCTGAGTCATGGAAGATGGAGAGATTCATCTCAAAGGTCCATCAAGACCACTTCTATGAAGTTGTGGCCAAGAAGAAAGTTATCCCTGAGGTTCCTTTCAAGCTCAAAAAGAATGAGTATCCGGATATCCGACTTGAGATCTAAAGAAGAGGTTGGGAAGTTCTCACCAACCCCATTCAACAAGTCAGGATCATAATGGTTCAAGAGTTCTATGCAAACGCATGGATCACTAGGAACCATGATCAAAGTGTGAACCCGAATCCAAAGAATTGGATTACCATGGTTTGGGGGAAATACTTGGATTTCAGTCCGGAAGATGTAAGGTTGGCGTTCAACTTGCCAATGATGCAAGAAAACGCACGCCCCTACACTAGAAGGGTCAACTTTGATCAAAGGTTAGACCAAGTCCTCATGGTGGGAGCAAATCAACACTTCCCTAGGAGAATTAAGTTCCAATATGGGACAACTAAGGGTGGAGCACCAAGAGCACTCCATCATCCTCCATGAAATTAGAGAAGATCAAAGAGCTATGAGGGAGGAACAACAAAGACAAGGAAGAGACATAGAGGAGTTCAAGAGCACCATTGGTTCTTCAAGAAGAGGAAGACGTCACCCTCACTAAGGTGGACCCATTCCTTAATCTCCTTGTTCTTATTTTCTATTTTTCGTTTACTATGCTTCATGTTTATTTATGTTTGTGTCTTTACTATATGATCATTAGTGTTTAAGTGTCTATGTCTTAAAGCTATGAATGTCCTATGAATCCATCACCTCTCTTAAATGAAAAATGTTTTAATTACAAAAGAACAAGAAGTACAGGGTTTCGAATTCATTCTTGAAACTAGTTTAATTATTTTGATGTGGTGACAATACTTTTTGTTTTCTGAATGAATGCTTGAACAGTGCATATGTCTTTTGAAATTGTTGTTTATGAATGTTAAATATGTTGGATCTTGAAGAATGATGAAAAAGGAGACATGTTATTTGATAATCTGAAAAATCATAAAATTGATTCTTGAAGCAAGAAAAAGCAGTGAATAGAGAAGAGCTTGTGAAAAAAAAAAGAGAATGGCAAAAAAAAAAGAGAAAAAGAAAAAGCAAGCAAAAAAATTCAAAAGCTCTTTAAACCAAAAGGCAAGAGCAAAAGGCCAATAGCCCTTAAAACCAAAAGGCAAGGGTAATAAAAAGGATCCAAGGCTTTGAGCATCAGTGGATAGGAGGTCCTAAAGGAATAAAATCCTGGCCTAAGCGGCTAAACCAAGCTGTCCCTAACCATGTGCTTGTGGCATGAAGGTGTCAAGCCAAAAGCTTGAGACTGAGCGGTTAAAGTCGAGGTCCAAAGCAAAAAAAGAGTGTGCTTAAGAACCCTGGACACCTCTAATTGGGGAATTTGGCAAAGCTGAGTCACAATCTGAAAAGGTTCACCCAGTTATGTGTCTGTGGCATTTATGTATCCGGTGGTAATACTAAAAAACAAAGTGCTTAGGGCCACGGCCAAGACTCATAAAGTAGCTGTGTTAGCTGTGTCAACAATTTAAGTTTGGTGTTGTGATGAGCGGATAATTTATACGCTTTTTGGCATTGTTTTTACATAGTTTTTAGTATGATTTAGTTAGTTTTTAATATATTTTTATTAGTTTTTAAATAAAAATCACATTTCTGGATTTTACTATGAGTTTGTGTATTTTTCTGTGATTTCAGGTAATTTCTGGCTGAAATTGAGGGACCTGAGCAAAAATCTGATTCAGAGGCTGACAAAGGACTGCTGATGCTGTTGGATTCTGACCTCCCTGCACTCAAAGTGGATTTTCTGGAGCTACAAGAGTCCAAATGGCGCGCTCTCAATTGCGTTGGAAAGTAGACATCTAGGGCTTTCGAGTAATATATAATAGTCCATACTTTGCCCGAGTTTAGATGACACAAACTGGCGTTCAACGCCAGCTCTCTGCCCTATTCTGGAGTTAAACGCCAGAAACAGGTTACAAACTGGCGTTCAACTCCAAGGAAGACCTCTGCACGTGAAAGCTTCAATGCTCATCCCAAGCACACACCAAGTGGGCCCGAAAGTGATTTTCTGCATTATTTACTCAATTTTGTAACCCTAGTAACTAGTTTAACATAAATAGAACTCTTTACTATTGTACTGGGGGTCTTTTTCCCTATTTTTTTCGAATTCATATGCTAATTAAGGAGGCTGGCCATTCGGCCATGCCTGGACCTTGTTCTTATGTATTTTCAATGGTAGAGTTTCTACACACCATAGATTAAGGTGTGGAGCTCTGCTGTATCTCATGACTTAATGCAAAAGTACTATTATTTTTCTATTCAATTCAAGCCTATTTCTTATCTAAGATATACACTTGTTCTTCAACTTGAGGAAGGTGATGATCCGTGACACTCATCATCATTCTCACCTATGAACGCGTGCCTGACAACCACTTCCGTTCTACTTGCGATAGCTTGAGTGCGTATCTCTTAGCCTCCTGGTTCATGACGCATGGTTGCCTCGCCTGACAACCGAGTCCTCCATTCCATGAGATCAGAGTCTTCGTGGTATAGGCTAGAATTATTGGCGGCCATTCTTGAGATCCGGAAAGTCTAAACCTTGTCTGTGGTATTCCGAGTAGGATCTGGGGAGGGATGGCTGTGACGAGCTTCAAACTCGCGAGTGCTGGGTGTAGTGACAGACGCAAAAGGATTACTGAATCCTATTCCAGTATGATCGAGAACCGACAGATGAATAGCCGTGCTGTGACAGTGCATTTTGGACCATTTTTACTGAGAGGATGGGATGTAGCCATTGACGACGGTGATGCCCTACATAAAGCTTGCCATGGAAAGGAGTATGAAGGATTGGATGAAAGCAGTAGGAAAGCGGAGATTCAGAAGGAACAAAGCAACTCCATACGCTTATCTGAAATTCTCATCAATAAATTACATAAGTATCTCTATCCTATTTTATATTTTAATTATATTTTAATTATTAAAACTCTATAACCATTTGAATCCGCCTGACTGAGATTTACAAGGTGACCATAGCTTGCTTCAAGCCGACAATCTCCGTGGGATCGACCCTTACTCACGTAAGGTTTATTACATGGACGACCCAGTGCACTTGTTGGTAAGTTGTGCGAAGTTGTGAAGAAGAGTGATATTACAATTGTGCGTACCAAGTTGTTGGCGCCATTGAGATCACAATTTCGTGCACCAAGGCGTTAAGAAAATGCCAGAAAATTTTGTTTCTATTAATTAAAATCGTATATCAAAGAACACCAAGTAATAATAATCACATAATTATTAATAATAATAAATACTATACAAGCAAATCCAATATAAAACTCGAATAGAATGCCTATCCCTCAGGATAAAATAAAATCTAAAGCAAAAGGGCGAGGGAACTCTATAAAAGCAACATGAATCACAAGTAAAATGTACTAATCGTCCGCAGCTTCTTACTGAGTCTTCGAACCTGTCACTAAAAGGGTGAAAATTTATGGGGTGAGAACAAACCACACGTTCTCAGTAGGGAATAGGAATGTCGTAAAAGTAATTATTAAGATGCAAATACTCAATAAAATATTTTTATCAAATCGCTGAAAATACTTTTAGATAATTAATTACTTTTCTTTAAATTTCTAAACTCAAAACAGATATTAGTCATAAAATTAGTCATATTAAACTTCTCTCAACCACTTATTATTTCTCAACCACAATATTTCATCTCAATACATCCGTAAACTAATAGCACAAGTAAGAGATCCAAAGCAACACACAAACAAGTCAAACAGAACAGTCACAGAGAAATAATACAAGCAAACACAACCAAATGTAAATGTGCAAACAACATGATGAATTTTTATCCCTAACGCAGGTAATGAGCTCATTTGTCAGTTTCGACCCGCACCCGACGCAATCTGACTCGCAAGTCAGATAAGGCATTCCAATGGCATAACTTCTGCAAGGTCCCAAACCTTTGCAAGCGCTGATTCTCCAGTTGAAGTATGCCGGATATGACTTCTGCAAGTACTTGTAGGTGCTGTTTCTCCAGCTGAAGCATGTGTCCCTTTGTCATGGAAGCCATACCATATACACGAGCATCCCCGCACAATCATTCACACATAAAGCAGCTTAACATTTTTACATCAGCACCTTAACCATTTACTTTCTGTCATCCTCTCGTGACCTTTTCACAATTTCATAAATCACATGTGCGGTGTTCTCTTTTCCCATTCTTTCTTCTTCTTAACAAATAAAACTCAAATCATAACTTAAAACAAAATCTCTCCTCAAAAGATTGAATTTTTAAACGTTATACTTTTCTTAATAAATCGAATTGAAAACAAGACTCTTTCCGTAATAAATTAAAATCAAATAATATTATTAAATCAGATTTGCTTTTAAATAGCGCTTTAAACAAAGTTCTGGAGTTTTATAAAAAATTTGGCAGCACTTCCTCTAAAACTTAGACTATGCCACCCTTCCCAGGGTCCCAACCAAATAATCCCTCAACCATTCCGAAAATCAAATCTTTTTCAATAATCAAACAATTTTCAAATATCAAATAATTCTCAATAATCAAATTATTTTCTTTGAAACTAAGTCACGTTCTATTTCAATAAACTTTCAAATCTTTTGCTCTTGAATCAAACCAATAATTACTAATGAATCAAACCAATATTTTCCCAAAGTAAGATTATAAATCGGATTTTCAAAACAAGATCACTTTTTCACTCATTTTTATAAGAACTCGGACATAACCTCCTCTCAAAATTTGTCTTCACCACCCTTATGGGCTCCCTCACTTTTATAATTTCTCAAATCAACAACCCAACCAAGACATTAACATAACCGGAGTTTTCAGCAACAATCACAGCCTCAATTCAAACTCAATTCATAAACTCAATTCATATTTCTAATTCAACAAGAAATACAAAATCTATCACCATTCACAACCTCCGTACAACCAAGAGTAACTATATATCCTTATTAATAACAAAATCACAGTTTAACAAATACACACATAGCTAATCTAATCACTCAATCTTTTACAGCACCATCAGACAAACCAAAAATCAACTTCAGCATATTCAAACATACTCATTATCACCAATAATTTCCAACTTTATCAAAAGTCAAACAAAGCATTTGTAAATTATTTGCAATTACTCAATAAGCTTTTGGCATTCTTAAATTAAAAACTCTTAATTTTAAAACAAACCCCCTACCTCAACTCGTCGAAACTCACAAAACCCAAATGCATTAAAACCTCTTTTTCCTTACGTCTTGCAACTGCCACAGCGTCGGACCATTTCCGAAGCAACAATAGCGACATCAAACACAACATGCAAGCATCGATACTTAGTCCTATGACAAATAACACCGCAAAAACCTCAGCCACATATAACAGAAACTAATATATCAAAGGTTCCAAAAGAATTTACCTACTGGACTTAATAGAGAAATAAAAACGGCAGCGGCAGCTCAAAGGAACAACCACGCGGCCCATGGTAGCAACGGCAGGGGATGGCAGCTCCGGGAAGATTCTGCGGTGCACCACAGCTCAACAGTGGTGCAGATATGGCGAGGACGAGCTCCACCTCCTCCCCGCGTGCAACAGCGCTGATGGAGGACGCGACAGTGGTGACGGTGACATGCAGACAGCGGCGGCAGTCCTCCAGCTTCAACGACGGTGGCTCCTTCCTCCGTGTCTCTTCTCTCACACGGCTCTGCTCGACGGTGGTTTCAAGGCGGACTAGCGGCGAGGACTTCCCGACGGCAGCTACCAGACACGGCGCCTCCTTCCCTTCGACCATGGCTCACGTCTTCTTCTCGCTCCCCTGTTCGCGATTCCAATGGCGGCAGCTTCCAATAATGGCAGCGGCAACGAAGATGAGCTCCTTCTCTTTCCATGTCGCGTCTGTCTCCCTCAACGCCTCTGCAAAGCAAATCTCTCTCTCTCTCTCTCTCTCTCTCTTCTGGTGTGCTCAAGGACAATGGCGACGGTGGTGAGGACCCAGCCGCATTGTCCCCTCCTCTCTTCCCCTCTCTTCCTTCCTCTTCTCCGTTCTTCTGTTTCTTTCCTTCCATTTTCTAAATTTTTGAATGTATGCATTTTGTGTTTTGATTTAGGGATTGGGGAATTTAGGGATTTATTTGGGAATTTTAGAGTTAGGGTAAAATATATACGAGTAATTGATAAACCACTATTTTATGGTTTATTTTGTATTGATTTGAGTGGATTTTATCCATTATTCTCACACTTATTCATATAATTCGAATGTTTTACATTTTCCTTCTTAATTTTGTGCTATGATTGAAAACATGCTTCTTTGACCTTAAATTTGCTAATTTTAATTCTCTCTTATTTCCATTCGATATCGTGATATGTGTGTTAAGTGTTATCAGGTTTTATAGGGCAGGAATGGCTTAGAGGATGGAAAAGAAGCTTGCAAAAGTGGAAGAAACACAAGAAATTAAAGTTTTGAGAAGTTGGCAGCGACACGTACGCATGGGCAACGCGTACGCGTGACAGAGCGTCACGTGCTGCAATTTGCAGAAAATGCTGGGAACAATTTCTGGGCTGCTTTTGACCCAGTTTTAAGCCCAAAAACATATAGTAGAGGCTACAGAGTGGAGCTGGATGGGGGAATCAATCAATTTTTCACTTTTCATTCACACATTAGTTAGGTTTAGATGTAGAATTCTAGAGAGATAGGCTCTCTCCTCTCTCTAGGTTTTAGGGTTTTTAGGTTTATTTCTTCTCAAATTCAGATTTCTACCTTACTTTAATTTAGTTTTCTCTTACTTTTATTTGTTCTAGTACTTTAGTTATTTACTTCTCTCATTGATTCCTTTATTTTTCTTTCTTAGTTTATGAGTTCATGTATTACTCTCAATTTTCATTAATGCAATTTATGTTTCACGTTTCTTATTGTTTAATTGCTTTGTTATTGTTATTTCTTTGCTTTGGTTACTGTTAGATTTTGCTATGTCTTGTTAGTTTTTTATGCTTTTATTTTATGCCTTCCAAGTGTTTGATAAAATGCTTGGTTGGATTTTAAATTAGATTTTTCTATTCTGAACTTGGATTGATCAATTAGAGACTCTTGAGTTATCAAAATTCTTTTGTTAATTGGTGATTGAAATTTGCTAGTTGGCTTAGGCTTCACTAAATCTAGTCTTTGATTAGGATTTGTGAAGTTAAGTTGATTTTGTTCACTTGACTTTCCTTCATTGTTAGAGGTTGACTAAGTAAAAGCAATTTACATTTACCATCACAATTGACGATGATAATGAGGATAGGACTTCTAATTCTCTTTCCTTGCTAAGAGTTTTTCTTAGTATTAGTTTATTTTCTTGTTATTTACATTCCTTGCTTATTAAACTCAAAACCCAAAAAGATACAATCTCATAACCAATAATAAACTACACTTCCCTGCAATTCCTTGAGAGACGTCCCGAGGTTTAAATACTTTGGTTAATTTTATTGGGTTTGCTTAAATATTGATTGAGGTTTAATTGTCGGTTTAGAACTATACTTGCAACGCGCTTATTTTTGTGAAAATTGATAAACCACTATTTTACGGTTTATTTTGTACTAAATTGAGTGGATTTTATCCATTATTTCATACTTATTCATAGAATTCGTATGTTTTACATTTTCCTTCCTAATTTTGTGTTATGATTGAAAACATGCTTCTTTGGCCTTAAATTTACTAATTTTAATCCACTCTTATTACCATTCGATGCCGTGATATGTTTGTTAAGTATTTTCAGAGTTTATAGGGCAGGAATGGCTTAGAGGATGGAAAGGAAGCATGCAAAAGTGGAAGGAGCACAAGAAATTGAAGGAATTGCTAAGCTGTCAATCTTGACCTCTTCATACTAAACTGATCATAACTTGAGCTACAGAGGTCCGAATGAGGCGGTTCCAGTTGCATTGGAAATCTAACATCTGGGAATTTAAAATGATATGCAATTTGCCATAGTTGCCTTGCAGTTAGGTGACGCGTACGCGTCGCCCATGCACGCGCATCGCAGAATCAGCATGACTGTGCAAGAGGCAAGCGACGCATACGCGTGGATAACGCGTACGCATGACAAGGAATTATTCAGTGACGCGTATGCCTGACGCGTACGCGTGACGAGCGTCATGTGCTACAAATTTGCAGAAAACGCTGGGGGCAATTTCTGGACTGGTTTTGACCCAGTTTCAGGCCCGAAATTATTGATTAGAGGCTGCAGAGTGGAGCTGGAAAGGGAGAATCAATCATACTTTCATTTTACACATTAGTTAGGTTTTGGATGTAGTTTTCTAGAGAGAGAGGCTCTCTCCTCTCTCTAGGTTTTAGGATTTATTCTTTCGATTTCTCCTTAGGTTTAGGTTCAATCTTACTTTAATTTAGTTTTATCTTACTTTTACTTGTTTAAGCACTTTAGTTCATCTCCTTATCTTATTAATTTTCCTTTTATGTCATTTTTACGTTTATGAACTCTTGTTATGTTCGATTTCCATCAACGCAATTTATGTTTTCTATGTTCATTATTTCTCTCTTTAATTGTTAGTCATTTACTCTTGCAATTGGTTGTTTAAATTTAATATGCCTTGTTAATTTTGAATGTTTTTATTTTGTGCCTTCCAATTGTTTGATAAAATGCTTGGGAGGATTTTTCTTTATATTTTTATGTTCTTTACTTGGATTGATTATTTAGAGACTCTTGAGTTATCAAAAGTCTTTTGTGATTGGTGATTGAAGATTGTCAGTTAGCTTGAACTTCACCAAAGCTAGTCTCTCATTATGAGTTGACTAGGACTTGTGAACTCAAGTTGATTATATGCACTTGACCTTCCTCCATTGGTTAGAGGTTAACTAAGTGAAGGCAATTCACATTTACCATCACAATTGACAATGATAATGAGGATAGAACTTCTAATTATCAATCCTTGCTAAGAGCTTTCTTAGTTTAGTTTATTTTCTTGCCATTTTACATTCTCATTTCTAATTACAAAAACCCCAAAAATATACTTTTCCATAACTAATTATAAATACACTTCCCTGCAATTCCTTGAGAGACGACCCGAGGTTTAAATACTACGGTTGATTTTTATTGGGTTTGCTTAAGTGACAAACAAATTAAATTTGATTGAGGTTTAATTATCGGTTTAGATCTATACTTGCAACGCGATCATTTTTATGAAAATCTTTACCGACATTTCTCCACCATGAATTTTTGGTGCCGTTATCGGGGAATTGTAAATGTGTGTCTTATTATTGGTGATTGTGAATATTGTGAATATGTTTGCCTTTTGTTTTTTTGTTAGTTGTTTCTAGTTATAGGAGTTTATTTTTATTATTTCTTATTAGTTTTTGTTTTATTTTCTCCTTTTACTATGAATTCTCACCCCTTTGGCTTTGAGTTTGGTTCAAATTATGTTGTAAGAAATGGAAGCTACAATGAGAACATGCATCAAGGATGGGACCACCAAGCCACACCATATGACCTATGAACCCCCTCCTCAATATAATTTTGAACCACTGATTTAAAGAAAATTATCGTGTCGGTATAGAATTTCCTCAAATGAATGAATTTTCGTTGCAAGTATAGTTCTACACCAACAAACAATCCTTCCAATAAAAAATATTGGTTGTCACAATTAACAATCCCCAATAAGAATTAACCGGAGTATTTAGACTCCGGGTCGTCTCACAAAGAATTGCAATGAAGTGTATGATTAATGGCTATGAAGCATATTTTGGGGTTTTTGGGATAGGAGACATGAAATGTAAAAAGAAATAAAAATAAACTAACAACTAAAAAAGGCCTTGGCAAGGGTTGGCGGTCAAGGATCTCTATCCTTATCACTAACCACAACATGAGAATTGGCAAGGATTAACCCCATTAAGTCATCCTCTAACTAATAAAGGAAATTCAAATGAGCTATGTCAATCCAAGTCCATAAGTCCTAGTTCTACACTAAATCAATTAGTGAGATCTAGCTTTAATGGCTCCCAATCGTCAATCACTTGGACATTAGTAACTCAAGAGTTCCTAAGTTACCTTCCCAAGCCAAGAGCATGAAATTCTACTCTAAAATCCAACCAAGCATTTTGTCAAACACTTGGAAGGCATAAAAGGAAAGCATAATAAATGACAAGAAATAGTAAAATCTATCAACTACAAATTGTAAGGAGACAAGATCAACAACTCAAATTAACAATAAAAGAACATCAAATATTAAATTGCATTAAAGAGATCTAAACCCAACATAAGCATTCATGAACATAAAAGAGATATAAAAGTAAAATTAAAACTACAAATCTTGAGAATGAAAGAGTAGAAGCAATAAATCATAAGGGAAACAAGAGGAAAACATGTAATTAAACCTAAATCTAGAAGAAATCAACCTAACCTAATTCTAGAGAGAAGAGGGAGCTTCTCTCTCTAGAAACTAACCTACATGATGCTATACTACCAAACAATTGCTCCCTCCCCCCCCCCCCTTTTCCAAGCTTGAATTCTGCATGAAATAGCATTATAAATGAGTTGGGTTGGGCACAAAGTGCTTCAGAAATCGCTGGGGGCGAATTCACTTTAGTGGGCCACGGACAGCATCGGCGCGCACGCGTACATGGCACGTGCGCGCCCCTGAGCGTGAAGTAACATATGGAAAATTTTATATCATTTCGAATCCCCGGATGTTAGCTTTCTAATGCAACTAGAACCACCTCATTTGGATCTCTGTAGCTCAAGTTATGGTCGTTTGAGTGCGAAGAGGTCAGGCTTGACAGCTTTACGGTTCCTTCATTTCTTTATGAGTTCTCCCACTTTGCATGCTTTTCTCTTCACTTCTTCCATCCAATACTTGCCTTATGAACCTGAAATCACTCAAAAAATATATCAAGACATTGAATGGAATTAAAGTGGATTAAATTTAGCTATTTTAAGGTCTAAAAAGCATGTTTTCACACTTAAACACAAATCTAGGAAGAATTACAAAACCATGCTATTTCATTGAATAAATGTGAGAAAAGATGATAAAATCCCCTAAAATAAGCACAAGATAAACCACAAAATCGAGGTTTATCAAATCTCCCCACACTTAAACCAAGCATGTCTTCATGTTAAGAATAAAGAAGGACAAGAAAAGGGTATGAACATTTATTCAATGCAAATAAATTATATGCACCTATCTACATGCATGCAAGTAAATGCAATATGACTCTATCTGCTTGGTTAAAAGTAAATCAATCTCCAAGAACATATATAAGCAAGTAAGGCAAAGGTCATATGACGACTCACAAACTCTACCAATTCAAATATCAAAATGAAGTTCAAATAGACTTGCAAGAAGAACGCTCATGAAAGCCGAGAACAAGGAATTGAGCATCGAACCCTCACCGGAAGTGTATCCGCTCTAGTCGCTCAAGTGTATAGGATCGATTCACTCAATTCTCTTTTACTCATGCTTTCCAAGATTTATTTTTCTTCTAACAATCAACAATTATTCAATACATGCATACATTCATCATGAGGACTTATTCATAGGTTGTAATGGGGCTAGGGTAAAGGTAAGGATGCATATGGTCAAGTGAGCTTAAAATTTGTATCTTTGATTAGCCTAAGCTCTCACCAAACACATATAACAACCTATACAATTCTAATACACAACCTAGCTACCCATGATTCCCACTTTTTTAGATACTCATGCATTCTTTTTAATTCATATTCCATATGCATTGATTTTTATTGAACTTTACTTTGGGGCATTTTTGTCCCCTTTTTATTTCTTTTTCTCTTTTCTCTTTTTCTATATTTTTTTCTTTATATATATATATATATATATATATATATATATATATATATATATATATATTTTCTACATTTATTTTTTTTGAAAAATATATACAAACATATCAATGCATATGGTTTTACATATAGTGCATGAATATGTACCCAATTCCCAATATTTTTATCAAAAATAAAAATTACAATTTTACCTCAACCAATGTCTCATGTTTCTCATACCCAAATGATACACTCCCTCACTAGTCTAAGCTAATCAAAGATCCAAATTAAGGGATATTTATTGTTTTTCACTTAGGGGTAGTGATGTGCTACAATTAAGAACAAAATGATTAAATGGGCTCAAATTTGGCTAACAATGGTTGATGAAAGGTAGGCTATTTGGGTAAGTGAGCTAAATGAAGTGATGGCCTCAATCATATAAATGCATGTATACATGGAATAATGGACATAAAGAATCAAACAAATCAAAGATTACAATCATAGAAAGAGAACAATCCACACAAGAATGGAAATAAGTAGTTATATGATGTAACCACACAATTGGGCTCAAAACTCACATGCTTGTGTTCTTAACTCAAAAACCATGTTTCAAAATAAATTCTTCAAGCAAGTTTATCACAAAAAAAATTTTCAAATTGGTAGGGTTCCCTAAAAAAATTTTTCTTAGAAAAGAAATCATCACCCTAACCAAGTAGTCCTAACATAAAAAAATGGTGAAATATGTACAAATTTTAACTAACATGCAACCTATTATGCAATGCAACAACTAACTAGCAAAGGAAATCAAGAATTGGTATTGAAAGAAAGAAATTGTTACCCATGGAGATCGGTCGAACGACCTCCCCACATTTAGAAATTTGCACCGTCCTCGGTGCATGCAAAGAAGAGCAAGGTGGACGGGTTGCTACAATTGATGAGCTCCTTCAAAAGGTTGTGCGGGTGAACTTGTTTGTTGCCTCATTTTGAATCTTTCTCATTCCTTTCCTTCTTGGTGGCCAACCTAAAAGGAAAGAAAAAAAAAAGAAAATTAAGCCTACAACAAAGATATGAAAGCAATTAGAACATAGGCGGGGCTAATGCCAAATAAAAGTATGGTTCTCAACTATATGGTAGCTACAACATATAAGTGAGAAAGCAATTCAAGCAAAGGCATGTTAACTAATACTTGATTTAAGAACAAGTTAAAGCATGGGTACATGACATGAAGAGCATGTTGCATCAAGCTTAATAAACAATTGACACAAATAAGATTAGTGATAAGCATGAGAGCATTTGGTCACATCCTAACTCAATGATGATGAGGTACAAAAACAAGGGATCATGAGTCAGGAAGAACTAAAGAACTAATCTTGTGTGTAGAGCAAGTATTACGATTAATGCCAAACAAGTCACAAAGCACCAAGATTAACCAAGAAATTCTCAACAATTGAATATAAGAATCCAACACCAATATTAAAATAAGAAACTTAGAAAATAAAAGGAAAAACAAGTTACAAAAATAAAATTAAAATGCAATGAATGAAAACAAGGAAATACAATAAAAGAATTTGTATTGGATGGTGACTTAGGAAGGGGTGGTCCTAATGATCTTGCAAGTTCCACTCCCTTGTGCTCTTCTTTGACTAACTCCACTTCTTCACAAGCTTCTTCAATTTCAACCTCTTCCTCTTGGTGGCTCGCTTCCAATTCAATTTCTTCTTTATTGCTCACCAAGGACATGAAAGGTTGGGCATCTTCTTCTTTGATCTCCATATCAAACCCAATTGGAGAGGATTCAATTGTACATAAGAATTCTTCAATGATTGAATCCATCTCTTGGTTAACCTCTTCAAAGGTTTCAACCACTTCTTCCGGCTCAACGATCTTAACTTCCTCCTCTTGTTGCACTCCTTGCTTCAACTCCTCTTCTTCACCTTGAATATCTAAACTCACTCTCTCACTATGCTCCTTAATTGCCTCTCCACATTCGTCAATGGGAGTGTCTTGGTTGCTTAGGCTTAGTTGGGAGGAGACCATGTGGTTAACGGCTTCTACCATGATAGCCATCTTGGTTTCTAGCTCCTTAAACTTCTTTTCATCCTCCTCGTGTCGCCTTAAGATATGAGATTCAAGATCTCTCAATTCCTGCGTGGGGGCTTCATCGGGAGGTGATGGTGGAAGAGAAGGTCCATTATTTGGGAGGAAAGTTTCATAATTGGAAGGTGGTTCATTTTGGTAAGGGTATGGATATGGTGTATATGGAGGTGATTCTTGAGAATAATTGTGTTGGAATGGTGGTGGTTCCATGTATGGTTCATATGGTTCATAAGGTGGTTGGTATGATGGATAAGGATTACGGTCATAATGAGGTGTTTGGTAGTATGGGGCTTGTGAATAAGGTGGTTCAAAGTCATGTTGAGGGGGTGGTTCATAGGCATGTGGTGGTAGTTGTTGACAATTACAATAAGGGTCACCACATCCATTAGATTGATATGCATTAGGATTAGAATTATACCCATAAGAATTCGGAGGTTGTTGTTGCCAATAAGGTTGATCAATCCCTTGAGGCTCCTCCCATCTTTGATTGTTCCCTCCTTGATGCACATCCTCATTGTAGCTCCCATTTTCTACAACATAATTTGAGCCAAACTCATAGCAAAGTGAGGATGAGAATTCATAATAGCAAGAGAAAATAAAAACAAAACTAATAAGAACTAATAAAAACTAACTCCTAAAAAAAGCAAAAACTAGCAAAGAAGCATATTAACATATATACAATAGCCAATAACATAACACCATTGCAACTCCCCGGCAACGGCGCCATTTTGATTTAAAGAAAATTATCGTGTCGGTATAGAATTTCCTCAAATGAATGAATTTTCGTTGCAAGTATAGTTCTACACCAACAAACAATCCTTCCAATCAAAAATATTGGTTGTCACAATTAACAATCCCCAATAAGAATTAACCGGAGTATTTAGACTCCGGGTCGTCTCACAAAGAATTGCAATGAAGTGTATGATTAATGGCTATGAAGCATATTTTGGGGTTTTTGGGATAGGAGACATGAAATGTAAATAGAAATGAAAATAAACTAACAACTAAAAAAGGCCTTGGCAAGGGTTGGCGGTCAAGGATCTCTATCCTTATCACTAACCACAACATGAGAATTGGCAAGGATCAACCCCATTAAGTCATCCTCTAACTAATAAAGGAAAGTCAAATGAGCTATGTCAATCCAAGTCCATAAGTCCTAGTTCTACACCAAATCAATTAGTGAGATCTAGCTTTAATGGCTCCCAATCGTCAATCACTTGGACATTAGTAACTCAAGAGTTCCTAAGTTACCTTCCCAAGCCAAGAGCATGACATTCTACTCTAAAATCCAACCAAGCATTTTGTCAAACACTTGGAAGGCATAAAAGGAAAGCATAATAAATGACAAGAAATAGTAAAATCTATCAACTACAAATTGTAAGGAGACAAGATCAACAACTCAAATTAACAATAAAAAAACATCAAATATTAAATTGCATTAAAGAGATCTAAACCCAACATAAGCATTCATGAACATAAAAGAGATATAAAAGTAAAATTAACACTACAAATCTTGAGAATGAAAGAGTAGAAGCAAGAAATCATAAGGGAAACAAGAGGAAAACATGTAATTAAACCTAAATCTAGAAGAAATCAACCTAACCTAATTCTAGAGAGAAGAGGGAGCTTCTCTCTCTAGAAACTAATCTACATGATGCTATACTACCAAACAATTGCTCTCCCTTTCCCAAGCTTGAATTCTGCATGAAATAGCATTATAAATGAGTTGGGTTGGGCCCAAAGTGCTTCAGAAATCACTGGGGGCGAATTCACTTTAGTGGGCCACGGACAGCATCGGCGCGCACGCGTACATGGCGCGTGCGCGCCCCTGAGCACGAGGTAACATATAGAAAATTTTATATCATTTCGAATCCCCGGATGTTAGCTTTCTAATGCAACTAGAACCACCTCATTTGGATCTCTGTAGCTCAAGTTATGGTCGTTTGAGTGCGAAGAGGTCAGGCTTGACAGCTTTACGGTTCCTTCATTTCTTTATGAGTTCTCCCACTTTGCATACTTTTCTCTTCACTTCTTCCATCCAATACTTGCCTTATGAACCTGAAATCACTCAAAAAATATATCAAGACATTGAATGGAATTAAAGTGGATTAAATTTAGCTATTTTAAGGCCTAAAAAGCATGTTTTCACACTTAAGCACAAATCTAGGGAAAATTACAAAACCATGCTATTTCATTGAATAAATGTGAAAAAAGGTGATAAAATCCCCTAAAATAAGCACAAGATAAACCACAAAATCGGGGTTTATCAACCACACACTCACAAGCCCCTTTCCACCATTCACCTCCATATGACCCTAACCCTTATCTACCATACCAACCACCATATGAACCATACGAACCATATATAGAACCACCCCAATTCCAACACAATTACCCCTAAGAACCACCACCTCAATATACACCATCTCTATATCCTTATCAAGAAGAACCACCTTCGTATTATGAGCCCTTTCTCCCAACAAATGAACCCTCCTATCCACCCCAAGCTCCCATAGATGATACCTTTAGTGTTATTCGCCAAGAGCAAAGAGAGCTTCAAACCACACTCACCTCTACTCTCACCGGTCTCACATCTACTCTCCAAGCTCTTATATCCCGTGTGGATCCATCCTTTAGCCCAAATACTCAACCATCAAGCTCTAGTGTACCCCCTTTTTGACCACATAATGATCTCTCCATCCCACCACCACCGTCCATGAAAGAACATCCATATCCATCAATCCAAGAGTAGCATGATCCCAATTATGCTAGTGACATAGAACAAGAGAGAAGGGATCACCTTAGGGACTTAATGGATCGGGTTCACGCATCCATACTTCAAGAGAAGCAAGAGGAAGCCCAAAAGGTGGAGGTAGGAAAGACCCTTGAAGATGAAGAAATAGTTGAAGATTTAGGGGAGGTTGAACAAGAGGGAAATTTCATTATTGAAGACAACTCTACACTAAGTGACATCATGGAGGAGTTTGATTTTGTACTAGAGCAAGTGGAGAAAGCCAAAATCATCAAAGAAGAGGAAATGGTTGAAGACTTAAGAGATGCAGAACCTCCATGGGAAACTCAAGTCATAGAGCCTCCTTCCAAGACGTTTGAATTTGATGTTGAGGAAGGTGTACAACCTCCAAGGCATATCATGGTTGAAGGCTTTGAGGAGGTTGATTATGAGATGGATTCAATAATTGATGAGTTTTTATCTGCACTTGAATCATCTCACATTGGACTTGAAGAAGGGGCTGATGTTGAAGAAGCTTGTCAAGAGGTGGAGATCATCAAAGAGGAGCCCAAAAGAGTGAAGCATACATTGGCAAGACCGCCATTAGAGACACCTCTCCCCAAGCCATTACCATCTAACACAACATTCAAGTGGGTAAAATTCTTATCCTTAAACTCTACTTTCCCACTTGAATATGGTTTGCTTGAGACGGATGGTCAACTTAGAGCTTTGTGTGGCCTTAAGAGTAAAAGGGCGATGGTAAGTGGTTGGAAACACAAGTTTCGGTTCATTGTAGTTGGAAGCTCAAAGCCTAATTGTGAAGTTTGGAGTAGTTCTCAATGGAATGGGTCTAGGAAGTGGTTGGGATGCCTCAGTGAGAATTCGAACTACTTGTCACCCGGTTGGAACAATGATCATCAACTTCAAGATGGGTGTAGAAACAAGATTTGGGATCTTGGCATACAAAAAGATCAATTTTGGAAGCTCAAATTTTGTGAAGAACTTCATCAAGTCTTGGTGAATTCACTTGGAAATGTTGAAGCTTTTTGGAAGTCCAAGCGTTGGTGGAAGTTTCAAGATGAGTTCAAGCACAAGCCACCATGACAAGGAGCTCATCAAATGTCCAACTTAAGGACTTTAACTAAAAGTGTTAGGTGAGAGACATTCCACTGTGGTAAATTCTTCCTATTTTATCTTTTATTTACATTGGTAATAAGTTAAATTTTTATTTTTAGTTATGTTTATTTAGTTTAAATTGTGTTTCTAGTGGTTTAATAATGTTCAGATTTATTTTGGTAGCTTGTTAGTTAAAAAAAATACATTTGACGCGTAAGCGTCAATGACGCACACGCGTCATGTGGAGGTTCGATCTCTATTAAAAATGAACAGAGAGTTATGCTAGAACTGTGCGGGAGGGGTGCCTAGCGTACAACCCACCCCACGCGTACGCGTGTACATCAGTGACGCGTACGCGTGGTATGAAAATCGGCATATTTGGTACTTTGAATAGAGAGTTGTGCTGGTATAAGGCTGGAATCGTACGTCTGGCACGACGAGTAGTCATGCGTACGCATGACCGACGCTTACACGTCACTTTGATTTCTGCTCACTCACGCATCGCCTCTTCTTCTGCTAACCCACGCATACGCGTAGGTGACGCTTACGCGTCGCTTTGCATATTCCCTTCTCCTTCTTTCTTCTCTCCTTTCTTATTCTTTCCTCCTTCTTTCTCACTTTCTTCTCCTCCCCTCTCCCCCTTATTCTCTTTCATTTTCTATTACTTATTGCATTTTCATACTTTCATTCATTTTATTTTAACTTTGTGCATGTTTTTATTTCCTTTTCTACGTTTTTTATTTTTCCATTGGTATTGAATTTTATTACTCCTCTGATTGAATATTTCTTGCATTATTCTAGTGCTTAGTGACTTGTTTATATTGTTGGGTGATATTATTTATAGGTCAATGCTAATCTTCTATGACACTTGTATTCTTTGTGCATTGATATGGACTTATATTGTCTTTCATGACCCACTCTCTGTCCCTCATTGTTGTAATTCTTGCACTATTGATATGCCATTCACCTATATTTTTTTTCTCATTTGCATGTTGTAGCTACCATGTAGTTGAGAACCTCATTCTTATTTGGCATTAGCCCACCCATATTTTATTTGTTTACATATCTTTGTTTGTGGGTTATTTCTTCCTTTTTCTCTTCTTTCACGATGGCCACCAAGGAGGGAAATGGAAAAGCTTTCGAAGGGGGCGACAAACAAGTCCTGCCGCATAATCTTTGGCGAAAGTGCAGCAGTTGTAGTTCACTACCCTAATTCACTTGTACATCTTTGCATGCACCGACGACGGTGCAATCTTTAAGTGTGGGGAGGTCGATACCTACTTCCGTGGGTTAGTTACTTTCTTTTCAACACCAATGTTTAGTTGTCCTTGTTATTGAGTTGTTGTATTGCATAATAGATTGCATGTGTAATTAGTTGCTTGCATTTATGTCTTACTTGGTTGAAGTGATGAATTCTTTTTCAAGAAACTTTTTAGAGAATTTCACTAATTTGAATTAAAATTTTTGTTAAACTTGTTTGAAGAAATTTAATTTGGAACATGGTTTTAGAGCTCGAACACACAAAACCAGTGAGATTTTGAGCCTATTTGATTGGTTGCATTTTATCAACCAATATATTTTATTTTGGTGTAAGTTCTTCTCTCTAAAATTGTGATCTTTGTCTTGCTTGATTCTATATTTCCATTGTTTGATGTATGCATGCACTTATGTGATTGAGGCCTTTATTTCACTAAGCTTACATACCCATATGGCCTTACCCTTTTATTATCCCTTGCAAACCAATGTTGAGCCTTTTCAACCCCATTTATTCTTTACTTTAGCTTATCACTAACTCTAAACGGAAAATAATAATGTCCTTAATTTGAATCCTTTGTTAGCTTAGACTAGTGAGGGTGCTCATGATTTAAGTGTGGAAAAATTGGGTTTGGAAACATTTGGTTTGGGAATTGAGTATGTTAGACTCTTTTGTGAACATTTGAAAAAAATAGTTGAGCACAGATTCTTGCATTCAATACCTTAATCATATGCATTGAGAAAAATAAAAGAAAAGAAAAATAAAAATAAAAAAACAAAAAACAAAAATGATGAAAAAAAGAAAAGAAAAAGAGCAAATAATAAAAGGGGACAAAATGCCCCAAAGTAAATGGTAATAGTAATGCATATGTACTGTACTCAAATTCGGATGCATGAATATGTAGCAAACATAGTTAATGGGTAGTTAGATTTTGTATTCTAATTACATGGATTGTCTTAAGTTAGGTGGGGAGTTTAGGTTGATCAAGGACTCATATTTTAATCTACTTGACCAAATACAATCCTACCTTGACCCTAACCCCATTACAACCCTAGAAAAGACCTCTTGATATGTGTATTTGTGCATTAAATTTTTGTAGATTGGTAGAAGAAGAGAAAGTCTTAGAAAGCAAGATTAGTAGAGAACCGAGAGAATCGACCCTTAAACACTTGAGTGAATAGAGTGTATACATTTTCGGTGAAGGTTCAATGCTCGATTCTTTGTTCCCAGCTTTCACGAGCTTTCTTCTTACAAGTCTATTTGTACTTCATTTTATGATTTGAATTGGTGGAACCCATTTCACATTTGTTCTTGGAGAATTTGATTTACTTTTAACCAAGTAGGTAGCATCATTTTTGCATGTAGTTGCATTCATATATATAGGTCGCATTTAATAAGTCTTACCATTCCTCTTCACTCTTATAGTTCTCTTGAGCTTAGCATGAGGACATGCTAATGTTTAAGTGTGGGGAGATTGATAAACCACTATTTTATGATTTATTTTGTACTGAATTGAGTGGATTTTATCCATTATTCTCACACTTATTGATAGAATTCGCATGTTTTACATTTTCCTTCCTAATTTTGTGCTATGATTGAAAACATGCTTCTTTGGCCTTAAATTTACTAATTTTAATCCTCTCTTGTTACCATTAGATGCCGTGATATGTTTGTTAAGTGTTTTCATGGTTTATAGGGCAGGAATGATTTAGAGGATGGAAAGAAAGCATACAAAAGTGGAAGGAACACAAGAAATTGAAGGAATTGCTAAGCTGTCAATCTTTACCTTTTCATACTAAATCGATCATAACTTGAGCTATGAAGGTCCGAATGAGGTGGTTCTAATTACGTTGGAAAGCTAACATCCGGAATTTCAAAATGATATGTAATTTTCCATAGTTGCCTTGCAGTTAGGTGACGCATACGCGTCGCCCATACGCGCGCGTCGCAGAATCAACGTGACAGTGCAAGAGGCAAGCAACGCGTACGCGTGACAAGGAATTGTTCAGTGACGCGTACGCATGGTTGACGTGTATGCGTGATGAGCATCATGATGTGGGTAAATCGTCGGTAAAGAGTTTCACAAAAATAACTTCATTGCTAGTATAGATCTAAACCGACAAATCAACCTCAATCAAATTTAATTTGTTTGTCACAAATACAAATCCAATAAAAGTAAACCGAAGTATTTAGACCTCAGGACGTATCTCAAGGAATTACAGGGAAGTGTACTTATAATTGGTTATGAAAAAGTATATTTTTGGGGTTCTTGTAATAAGAAATGAGAATGTAAAATGGCAAGAAAATAAACTAAACTAAGAAAAGTCCTAGCAAGGGTTGAGAATCGGAATTCCTATCCTCATTGTCATTGCCAATTGTGATGGTAATTGCAAATTGCTCTCACTTAGTTAACCTCAAACAATTAAAGGTAAGTCAAGTGAGCAATTCAACTTGAGTTCACAAGTCCTAATCAAATACTAGAGTTAGTGAAGCTCAAGCCAACTAGCAACTTTCAATCGCCAACCAACAAGAGACTTTGACAATTTCAGAGTCTCCAAATTACTCAATCTAAGCTAAGAATAGAAAAATCTAATTTAAAATCCTTCCAAGCATTTTATCAAACACTTGGAAGGCATAAAATAAAAGCATAGAAAAGTAATAAGAGAATATTAAATCTAAACAACCGATTGCAAGGAATCAATACAAACAAATGAAGAAAGAAACAATAAACATGAAATACCTCAAATTGCATTAATAGGAAATCGAAGAACATGAATAGTTCATAAACTAAATTGGAAAAATAGAGAAATCAATAAGAGAAGTAGATGAACTAAAATATTAGAACAATTAAAAGTAGAAAAAAAAACTAAATTAAAGCAACATTGAACCTGAATTTGAGAAGAAATAAACCTAAAAACCTAAAACCTAGAGAGAGGAGAGAGCCTCTCTCTCTAGAAAACTACATTTAAAACCTAACTAATGTGTGAATGAAAGTGTGAATGAACCATTCCTCCATTCTGCTCCACTCTGCAGCCTCTAATCTTCAGTTTCGGGTTTAAAACTGGGCTAAAAACAGTCCAAAAATCGCCCCCAGCAATTTCTTATACGTGCATCATGTGACACTCTGTCACGCGTAGTGTCGCCCACACGTACGCGTCGCTAAAAAATTCCTGGTCACGTGTACCCTTCATCCACGTGTACGCGTCTCCTAACTGCATGGCAACTATGGTAAATTACATATCATTTTGAAGCCCCGGATGTTAGCTTTCCAATGCAACTAAAACCGCCTCATTCGGATCTCTGTAGCTCAAGTTATGATTGATTTAGTACGAATAGGTTAGGATTGACATCTTAGCAATTCCTTCAATTTCTTGTATTTCTTTCCACTTTTGCATGCTTTCTTTCCATCCTCTAAGCCATTCCTGCCCTATAAACCCTGAAAATACTTAGCAAACATATCACGGCATCGAATGATAATAAGAGAGGGTTAAGATTAGCAAATTTAAGGCCAAAGAAGCATGTTTTCAATCATAGCACAAAATTAGGAAGGAAAATGTAAAACATGCAAATTCTATGAATAAGTGTGAGAATAATGGATAAAATCCACTCAATTAAGCACAAGATAAACCATAAAATAGCGGTCTATCAATCTCCCCACACTTAAACATTAGCATGTCATCATGCTAAGCTCAAGAGAACCATAAGAGTGAAGAGGAATGGTAAGACTTATGAAATGCGACCTATCTATATGAATGCAACTACATGCAAAAAATGATTCTACCTACTTAGTTAAAAGTAAATCAAATTCTCCAAGAACGAATATGAAATGGATTCCACTAATTCAAATCATAAAACAAAGTGCAAGTAAACTTGCAAGAAGAAAGCTTATGAAAGCCGGGAACAAAGAGTCGAGCATCGAACCGTCACTGGGAGTGTATACACTCTAACTGCTCAGGTGTTTAAGGTTTGATTCTCTCAATTCTCTACTAAGCTTGATTTCTAAGACTTGCTCTTCATCTAACAATCAACAAAAATTTAATGCACAAGAATACATATTAAGAGGTCTTTTCAAGGGTTGTAATAGGGTTAGGGTCAAGGTAGGATTGTATTTGGTTAAGTTGACTAAAATCTGAATCCTTGATTAACCCAAACTTCCCATTAACTATGTTTGCACACATATTCATGCATCCAAATTTTGAGTACAACTAATATGCATTGCTTCCACCATGTACTTTGGGGCATTTTGTCCCCTTTTATTATTTTTGCTTTTTCTTTTCTTTTTCTCATCATTCATTTTTTTTCTTTTATTTTGTTTTTCTCAATACATATGATTAAGGTATTGCATGCATAAACATGTCCTCAACATTCTTTTTCACATTTTCACAAGAATATACAACACCCAATTTTCAAACCAAACGTTTCCAAACCCAATTTCCCCACACTTAATTCATGAGCACTCTCACTAGTCTAAGCTAATCAAGGATTCAAATTAAGGACAGTATTGTTTTCCACTTAGAGTTAGTGATGAACTAAAGTAAAGAACAAAAGGGGTAAAATAGGCTCAACTTTTATTTGCAAAGGATAATGAAAGGGATAAGGTCATATGGGTATGTAAGCTTAGTGAAACAAAGGCCTCAATCACATAAGTGCACGCATACATCAAACAATGGAAATATAGAATCAAGCAAGACAAAGATCACAATTTTAGAGATAACAACACACACCAAAATAGAATATTGGTTGATAAAATGCAACCAATCAAATAGGTTCAAAAGCTCACTAGTTTTGTGTGTTCGAGCTCTAAAACCATGTTCCAAAACAAATTTCTTCAAGCAATGTTCAACAAAAATTTTAATTCAAATTAGTGCAATGCTATAAAATAGTATCTTGAAAAAGAATTTATCACTTCAACCAAGTAGTACCTAAATGCAAGTAAGTAACCGCTCATGCAATATATTATGCAATGCAACAACTAACTAACAAAGAAAATTAAACATTGGTGTTGAAAAGAAAGTAACTAACCCACGGAGTCGGTATTGACCTCCCCACACTTAACGATTGCACCGTCCTTGGTGCATGCAAAGATGTGCAAGTGGACGGGTTGCAACAACTGCAACTGCTGAGCTTCTTGAAAGGATTGTGTAGATGGACTTGTTGTTTGCCCCATTTAGAGTCTTTTTCTTCTCCTTCTTGGTGGCTATCCTGAAAGAAGAGAAAAAGGAAAAAGAATAACCCACAAACAAAGATATGAAAACAAATAAGATATGGGTGGGCTAATGCCAGAGACTAATGAGGTTATCAACTACATGGTAGCTGCAACATGCAAGTGAGAATGCAATATAAGCAAATGGCAAATCAATAGTGCAAGAATTGCAATGGGGAGAGAGAGTGGGTCATGAAAGACAATATAAGTTCATATCAATGCAAAAGGGATACAAATGTCACAAAAGATTAGCATTGACCTATAAATAATATCACCCAACAACATAAAACAAGTCACTAAGCACCAAAATAATGCAAGAAAAATACAATAGTGGAATAAGAACATTTAGCACCAATGGAAAAATAATAAACTTAGAAAAGAAAATAAAAACATGCACAAAGTTAAAATGCAATGAATGAAAGTATGTAAATGCAATGAGGAAAAGAAAATGAGAAAGAATAAGGAGGAGAAGAAAGTAGGAAAGAAGGAGGAAAGAATAAGAAAGGAGAGAAGAAAGTAGAAAAATGGAATCTGCAAACCGACGCATAAGCGTCGCCCACGCGTACGTGTGGGTGATAAACCCCAATTTTGTGGTTTATCTTGTGCTTATTTTGGGGGATTTTATCACCTTTTCTCACATTTATTCAATGAAATAGAATGGTTTTGCAATTCTCCCTTGATTTGTGCTTAAATGTGAAAACATGCTTTTTAGGCCCTAAAATTGGTGATTTTAATTCACTTTAATTCCATTCAATGCCTTGATGTGTTTGTTGAGTAATTTCAGGTTCATAAGGCAAGTATTGGATGGAAGAAGTGAGAAGAAAAGCATGCAAAGTGGGAGAACTCATGAAGAAATGAAGGAACCGTAAAGCTGTCAAGCATGACCTCTTCACACTCAAACGACCATAACTTGAGCTACAGAGGTCCAAATGAGGCGGTTCTAGTTGCGTTGGAAAGCTAACATCCGGGGATTCGAAATGATATAAAATTTGCTATATTTTGCCTGACGCATAGGGGCGCGCGCGCGCACAGATGCTATCCGTGGCCCACCTTAATGAAATCGCCCCCAGCGATTTTGCAGCTCATTTTGGGCCTAATCCAACCCATTTCTGATGCTATTGAACCCAAGGATTGAAGGGGGAATGGAGGGAAGTAGTCATAGTTTAGTTTTCATCATGTTTTAGGCTAGAATTCTAGAGAGAGAAGCTCTCCCTTCTCTCTAGAATTTAGGGTAGTTTAGGTTTACTTTTCTTAAATTCATCTTTCAATTCTTGTTTTGATTTAGTTTTCTCTTTTAATTTCTTGTTGTTACACCTTTGTTCTTCTATTTCTTGTTGTTAATTCCCCTATTTTGCCATTTTTATGTTTATGAACCATTGTTGAATCTTGATTTCTTTTAATGCAATTTTATGTTTCCATATCTCTTTTATGTTGATCTTGATTGCTATTGTTGATTTCTTGTTTGTAGTAGTCATGGGTTTCACTAATTTTAGCATTTTATGATGTTTACTTTTCTTGCACTCTAAGTGTTTGTTAAAATGTTTCCTTTAGTTTTTGAGTAGTTTTCTTGACTCTTGGCCTAGGCTAAGGGAATTGAGTGACCTTGAGTCATTGGGTCTCATTGAATTGGTGATTTGAGAACCCTTGGTGATCAATTTGATACTCATTGACGCCAACCCACTACTAATCTAATTAGTAGGTAGGTTGGGACTTATGGGTTGATGTGATCAAAGCCATTTGACGTACTTCAAGTCTAGGAGTAGATATTACGTACTTAAGACTTTTGGAAGTAGACTTAATGAGCTTGGCCTCTCATAATTATCAATATATGGTTTGTAGACAAGGATAATGATCTCAATTACCTATGTCTAGCCAAGAGTTCTTTTCCTTTATCTTATTAGTTCTTATCATTTACTTTTTTGCTATTTACTTTTTCTTGCCATTTACTTTTCTTGCAAAAATATAAAACCAACCCCCTTACCCCCTTTGTAGCCAATAATTGAGCATTTCATTGCAACTCCTTGTGAGACGACCCGAGGTTTAAATACTTCGGTTAATTTTCATTGGGGTTTGTTACTTGTGACAACTCAAATTTTTGATGTGGGAATTGTTTGTTGGTTTAGAACTATGCTTACAACGAAGTTATTCTTTCTATAAGAAGAAATTCTAAACCGACACGACAAAACTCATTATCAGTGGGTTAGCAGAGGAAAAGGCGACGAGTAAGCGTCGCTCACGCTTATGCGTGGGTGAGCAAAAATCCAGGTGACGCGTAAGCATCGATCACACATACGCGTGACATCTCGTCATGCCAAACGCATGATTCCAGCATAGTACCAGCACAACTCTCTGTTCAATATATCAAGTTACACCGAATTTCGTATCACGCGTACGCGTCTCTGACGTACATGCGTGGAATGACAAAATTCTTAGTGATGCGTATGCGTTGGTCACTCGTACGCGTGGGATGGGTTGTGCACCAAGCACTCCTCCCGCGCAGTTCCAGCGCAACTCTCTGTTCAATATACCAGAGAGAAAAAATTGCATCGACGCGTATGCGTTGGTCATGCGTACGCATCACATCCCCCTTTTTTTTAACTAACAAGCTACCAAAGTAAAGCCAAACTTTATTAAATAAGTGAAAACCAATAAACCCAACTAAAATAGAAAATTCAACTTATTACCAACATAAATAAAAGAGAAAATAGGAAGAATTTACCATGGTGGGTGTCTCTCACCTAGCACTTTTAGTTAAAGTCCTTAAGTTGGACATTTGGTGAGCTCCTTGTCAGGGTGACTTATGCTTGAACTCTTCCTTGAATCTCCACCAATGTTTGTAATTCCAATAGCCTCTGGAATCCCAAACTAGGTGCATAAAGCCTTCAAGCAAGTTAAAGCAAGTGACAAGGCCCCAAGAGTGTTGATTGTTGGAATGAACTCCGGAGTTCCAAACCTTGCTTTTACACCCGTCTTTTTGTTGATCATCATTTCTCCACTTGGGTGATAAGCAAGATGAATTCTCAATGAAGCCTCCAAACAACTTCCTAGACCCATTCAATGTAGCATGACTCCAACCTTTACAATTCAACCTTGATGGTCTAACCATAATGAGCTTCAGTTGTTGTTTCCAACCACTAACCCTCTCTCTTGTACTCTTAAAGCCACAAATATTCCTAAGTTGACCATCCATCTAAAGCAAACCATATTCAAGTGGAATGAGAAAGCTAAAGGATATGAATTTTACCCACTTGAATGTTGTGAAGGATGATGGTGACTTAGGCGGAGAGGTCTCCAACAACTTTGGCAAGGTGATTTCAAGCTCCACTCCCTTGTGTTCTTTCTTGACAACTTCCACCTCTTTGCAAGCTTCTTCAATTTCAACCTCTTCTTCTTGGTAGCTTTCTTCCAATTCAATCTCTTTGTCATTGCTTACCAAGGGCATGGGAGGTTGTGCTTCTTCTTCTTTAATCTCCATGTCAAGTCCAATGGGAGAGGATTCAATTGTAGATAAGAATTCATCAATGATTGAATCCATCTCTTAATCAACCTCTTCAAGGTCTTCAACCATGATATGCCTTGGAGGTTGTACACCGTCCTCAACATCAATTCAAATGTCTTGGAAGGAGGCTTTATGACTTGAGTTTCCCATGGAGGTTCCGCATCTCCTAAGTCTTCAACCACTTCCTCTTCTTCGATAATTTCGGCTTCCTCCACTTGCTCTAATACAAAATCAAACTCCTCCTTGATGTCTTCCACTTCTTGACAACTTTCTTCAATTCCCACTTCCACCTTTTGGGCCTCCTCATGCTTTTCTTGAAGTATGGATGCATAGATTCGATCCATTAAATTCCTAAGATGATCCCTTCTCCCTTGTTCCATGTCACTAGCATAATTGGGATCATGTTGCTCTTGGATTGATGGATCCACACGGGATATAAGAGCTTGGAGAGTAGAGGTGAGACCAGTGAGAGTAGAGGTAAGTGTGGTTTGAAGCTCTCTTTGCCTTTGGCGAATAACATTAAAGGTATCATCTATGAGAGATTGGGGTGGATAGGAGGGTTCATTTGTTGGGAGAAAGGGCTCATAATACGAAGGTGGTTCTTCTTGATAAGGATATGGAGATGGTGTATATTGAGGTGGTGGTTCTTGGGGGTAATTGTTTTGGAATTGGGGTGGTTCTATGTATGGTTCATATGGTTCATATGGTGGTTGGTTAGGTGGATATGGATTGGGGTCGTATGGAGGTGAATAGTAAAATGGGGCTTGTGAGTATGGTTGTTGGCTATATTGAGGAGGGGGTTCATAGGTATATTGTGGTGGGTGTTGATTGTCACGAAGAGGTCCACCGTAACCATTGTCTTGGTATGCATCATGGAATGGTTCTTGCTCATAATACATTGGAGGCGGTTGTTGCCAAGAGGGTTGATCAAATCCTTGTGGCTCCTCCCATATTTGATTGTCCCATCCTTGATGCATGCCTTCATTGTAATCTCCACTTCCTACAACATAATTGTAACCACACTCGTACCCAAAGGGGTGAGAATTCATAATAGCAGATAAAAACAAAAACTAATAAAAATAAGCAACTAAGTCCTAAAACTAACAAAAACTAACAAACAAGCAAAAAGCAAATATATACAATAACCAATAATAAGGCACACATTTGCAATTCCCCAGCAACGGCGCCAAAAATTGATGGGGGAAAAATGTCGGTAAAGAATTTCACAAAAATAATTTCGTTGCTAGTATAGATCTAAACCGACAAATCAACCTCAATCAAATTTAATTTGTTTGTCATAAATACAAACTCAATAAAAGTAAACCGAAGTATTTAGACCTTGGGGTGTCTCTCAAGAAATTGCAGGGAAGTGTACTTATAATTGGTTATGGAAAAGTATATTTTTGGGGTTTTTGTAATAAGAAATTAGAATGTAAAATGGCAAGAAAATAAACTAAACTAAGATAAGTCCTAGCAAGGGTTGAGAATCGGAATTCCTATCCTCGTTGTCATTGCCAATTGTGATGTAAATTGCTCTCACCTAGTTAACCTCTAACAATTGAAGGTAAGTCAAGTGAGCAATTCAACTTGAGTTCACAAGTCCTAATCAAAGACTAGAGTTAGTGAAGCTCAAGCTAACTAACAACTTTCAATCGCCAACCAACAAGAGACTTTGACAATTCCAGAGTCTCCAAATTACTCAATCTAAGCTATGAATAGAAAAATCTAATTTAAAATCCTCCCAAGCATTTTATCAAACACTTGGAAGGCATAAAATAAAAGCATAGAAAAGTAATAAGAGAATATTAAATCTAAACAACCAATTGCAAGGAATCAATACCAACAAATGAAGAAAGAAACAATAAACATGAAATATCTCAAATTGCATTAATAGGAAATTGAATCTAACATGAAGAGTTCATAAATTAAATTGGGAAAATAGAGAAATCGATAAGAGAAGTAGATGAACTAAAATACTAGAACAATTAAAAGTAGAAGAAAAACTAAATTAAAGCAACATTGAATGGGAATTTGAGAAAAAATAAACCTAAAAACCTAAAACCTAGAGAGAGAAGAGAGACCCTCTCTCTCTAGAAAACTACATTTAGAACCTAACTAATGTGTGAATGAAAGTGTGAATGAATCATTCCTCCATTCTGCTCCACTCTACAGCCTCTAATCTTCAGTTTTGGGCTTGAAACTGGGCCAAAAACAGCCCAGAAATTGCCCCAGCGATTTCTGATACGTGCAGCACATGACGCTCTGTCATGCGTACGCGTCGCTGAAAAATTTCTAGTCACGCGTACGCTTCATCCACGCGTACACGTCGCTTAACTGCCTGGCAACTATTGCAAATTGCATATCATTTTGAAGCCCCGGATGTTAGCTTTCCAACGCAACTGAAACCGCCTCATTCGGACCTTTGTAGCTCAAATTACGATCGATTTAGTATGAAAAGGTCAGGATTGACAACTTAGCAATTCCTTCAATTTCTTTTATTCCTTCCACTTTTGCATGCTTCCTTTCCATCCTCTAAGTCATTCATGCCCTATAAACCCTGAAAACACTTAATAACAACCATATCACGGCATCGAATGGTAATAAGAGAGGATTAAAATTTAGCAAATTTCAGGCCAAAGAAGCATGTTTTCAATCATAGCACAAAATCAGGAAGAAAAATGTAAAACATGCAAATTCTGTGAATAAATGTGAGAATAATGGATAAAATCCACTCAATTAAGTACAAGATAAACCATAAAATAGTGGTTTATCACGTCACGTACTACCAAATCAAATTGATCTAAATTATATGATATTTAAATATCTAATCAAATCAATTAGTTGATATAATTAGTTTATCGTAATAACTTGTATTTAATGAGTTAAAAGAAATAAATCGGGAAACACTTACAGAAGCATGTCATGTCAGCTCCATCATTAAATACAGAAATCCAATTTTTATATAATAGAATAGATAGATTTTTCACTAACAAGTGCTCTTAAGACTTTGTTTAAAATTATTATTAGGTTTTTTTAAACATTAAAAATAATATAAAAATAAATATTAAAAAACTATTAAAATTTATTATTTTTTATTATCACTTAACCATCAAATCAATTTGCTTTATTCTAATAACGCACTCTAGCATTCTTCTATGCCATCAAAGGCGTATATATATGGATAGACATGTATAAGTTGTTTCATGTACCTAACAAGGCAAATCTGAAGAGTGAAAGCTGCTCAAGCTAATAAGAATTAAGATGAAAGCCTTTACTTATGTTCTCATCGTTTTCTTTATTTTTTCCGTTGGCATCGGTATGTTTTAGTTATCTAAGAAATAAGGTTTAATTTTTCTTATCCTGTTGCACGAAAATAAGATTATTTGCCTTATAATTTATTTTATTGTTAAAAAGAAGAATGATTTTTTATAAAAGTAATTGGAAACTGATTTATGTTTATTTACTTATAAAATTTTATTATTTTCAATTTTTCTTAATAACATCCTGAAGCTAAAAATATTAAAAATAAAAATAAAAAATATTTTCTCAAATCAAATAAACACTAAAGATACATTTGATTTGTATTTTTATTTTTAATATTCTCCCTTTTAAAAATTTTATGATAGAATAGGGAAAAAATAACTAAAATAATAAAATCTTATTTTTGTATTTTTATTTTCTATTGTTTTTACAAAATTTAAAAAGTAACAAACACAAATCAAACATGCATATTCTTTAAGCATAGTTTAATTTTAACATCAAAGTACTAATGGTTTTATATGGTTGATGTGTAATATGCATAGACAATGAAAGGTTGTTGAAAATATCAGAGGCAAAAGAGTGTCAACAAACACAGAGTGAAGGAGGCTGTATAGAAAACACATGCAACAGCGACTGCAGGAGAATACATGGAGGGCGAGCATCTGGTCATTGCAATGCAATAGAAGATTGTATTTGTTATTACCCATGTTAAATTTGTAGTACCCTTACTTTTACAACAGTGTCCCCTTTTCAATAAATATTTAAATAATGGGTAATTGGGTAATGCAGGGATGGATCTACATGTAGAGGTGTGGGCTCCATTAAACCAATAAATAAATAAATATATATATATATATATATATGAATTTACATAATGCTTTTATTATCATAATGTGTTTGTCTCAACATTTAAAAAAAATGTGTGAAAAACTTATATTATTTATGTTCGGTAGCTCGGGTATCGGATGGGTTGGGGTGATGATTCGATTGGTGAGATGGGGATTGCCTGGTTCCGAGTTGCTGGGTTGGAGGCGGGGTAACCGACTTCCCGAGATCTTCGTATGGAGGAGGGGGTGTCACCTGCAAAGACACTACGATGCTCTAGTCAGTTAAGTGTGCAGGCAAAAAAGGGGTAAGATGATGTGTGTGACGTACCTTGGGGAGGGGTAGTCCCTCTCCTTATATACCATGTCAGAAAAGTGGACCCCATAGGAGGAGGCCTCCTTCTAAAAAGTTTTCTTCTTCCCAGCTATTGTGCAGCTGGCAAAGGGGTACGTGGTCGAATCGCCAGTCAGGTGGGCACGATGACCTGCCCAAACGGGTTGGTAGGTCTCCGGGTCGGGTCGGTTTCCATGCTCAGCTGGGCTGGGCCGTAACAATTTAATAACAATAGAAAGATAAAAAATTATCGTGTTATATAGATCTAATCAATTCAGATAGAAAAAAAATAACTCTTCTCAATTAAAAATAAAAAAGCATATAATAATAATAATAATAATAATAATAATAATAATAATAATAATAAACTACTAAAATAGTATCCGAAAATTTATATCACTGATAAAAAGCAAATTTTTGTATTCATTATTAAAAAATAAGATTTTTTAATCCTTAAAATGTGGTAATTTTACATCACAAGATTTAAAAAAAAATTATTGTGAATTATCATTTTTTTAAAAAATAAAAAGAAAATCTAGAGATCAAATTTTGTTTCGAATGTACTTGTTTACTTTTAAAATATTTATTCAAATATCAGCACAAAAATTCAAATCAAATGGATAAGCGATTCGCTAAATACAAAAGTTTTTTGGTCACTTACAAAAATATAATAATTATTAGTTATTTTTTTCGCATTTTCAAATCATTCATGAGTTATTTTGTCGATAATGTCTTTTAGGGACCTTTTTGTTAGCGGTTAAATCTTTTTAGTACTAAATTGGTAGTTAACAACAACAATAACGATAATAAAATAATAATAATAATAATAATAATCTAATTAGTTATTTATCCAAAATTAAGCTTAGTTTATTTGAAAAAATACACAATTTATACTCTAATTTTTCACTAATAAGTGTTCTTAAGACTTTGTTTAAAATTATTATTAGATTTTTTTAAATTTTTTTCTTAATAAATATATTACAGGTAATTGAATATTTAATTTTTTTTTTGTTTTGTATAATTTTATTTTACTACCAAACACGTCTAGTCACACTTAAATCAAGATAGTGAAGTCACGCATAATAAAAATTATAAATTCAATAGTAATTAATCCATTACTTTATTCCTTAACAATTTTATTTACTTTAGAGTCACCATATTCAATTCATTAGGATATTTGTTAAGACTTTAATTTTGATGTACTGACAGTGTAAACTATTTTATACTGCCTTTTAATTATATGTCCGTTCTTTTAAATGATCATTCACGTGTTGATTCACTACAAGAAAAATACTGAATATTATCGGATTTAATGTTGGATATTAGTGACGAATTTACTGTCGAAAGCACCGGCGAATTAGGCGATAAATTCATCTGGAAAAAATGTTACGGTCGAATTCAATTTTCCACCGGTAAATGCGCTGGTAATATTTGGAGGAAAGAATGAGAAATTCGGCGCGTTTTGTACCGGCGGATTTGTCTGCCAGTAAATCTCACTTAAAGGAACGCTGCTTTTTGTGACGCATGATGGGGTTATCGTCGGATTGATCCGCCAAAAAATCCAACGGTAAAATTGACCCTAAATTTGGAATCGCATGTCCTCTCCTCTTTATTTCGGAAGACAACTCTCTCGCGCGTTAAACCACCTCCCGCAAGCCCTCTGTCAGCACCGGCCACCACCACCAACCTCCAAAGACTGCGCATGGACTGATCGCTGCCACCACCAACTTGCATCGCGTGGAATGCTGTGGTGCCACCACCGATTTTGTCGCTGTCGTCACTGCTTGTCGGAGCTGCCACCTTTCTCTGTTTGGGTAGGTTGTCTTCCTCCCTCTTCATATTGTATCCTATTTTATATTTGTAATTTTTAAATTGAAACCCTAAATGCATAAATGTAGCCATTCAAGTTGGTCACTATAGCTGCCATTGCGCTGTACATGCTGTCACACCACGTCGGAGAAGTTTTTTGCGCTATCATTGTCTCTAAGTAATTCACTCGCTAAAAATTTAGAGTAG
>NC_029788.2:117794874-117799808 GCF_000816755.2 Arachis ipaensis
ATATTATCTTATATTGTTTATTACAATAAGAAAAAAGATAAATACAATAATTGTTTTTTTTTAATTGTTGAATATTAAATCATTAGTAGTAAGATTAATGTATAAAAGATTGTGTATTATTTAATTTTAACTATTATAAATAATATAATATTTTTAATTAGTTTTTAGTTTAAAACATAAGATCAATTACAAATTTTTTATGTTTAATTTTGATGAAAGTAAATAGACATTTAGGGTTATTAACTTTTATATTTCACTTCCTTTATTAATTTTTCAGGTTAGATTTTTAAGTTTTGATTATTAGTTTTTAGATTTTACTAACTATACTTCCATTTTAGGATTTCTTTTTTTTTTAAAGTTTTATAACTTTGATCATACGTTGTTCGTGCAGTACTCAGGTTAGTTTTATATCTGTAAACGTGCTATGTTGTTTATGTTTTATGCTGAACTTACTTTTTCTATGATAGAGTTTCAGGAGAAAAGTAGGAGAAGTTTGCGTAGTGGCGCCTTCTCGAAATTTTTGTTTACCAAAAAATTGTGGAGTAATAAGGGGTTGCGCACTAGAACAGCTAAGATTTTATATTTTATTGAATACTATTTCTTCTAATATATTATCCCTATAACTGTTTTCTCTGTGAAAAGTGATAAATTTATTTGGTCGATTTCCCTAAATTAATGAGAAGTTCTACTAAATTTTCGTTTAAATTATTTAAAACATGTTTAGTGTGTGAAAAAATAAAAGTTGGATTTGATGAAAAATTCTAATTATAGAAGAAATTCTACCAAATTTTATAAAAATTTTAATAAGTTGTATTGTTGGTTGAATTCAAGGGTGTTTGTGACAAAACAATTCCAAGTCATCGTCTATGAATGTATGATAGGGATAACGATGGACGAGAGAGGGGGTTAAAATCTGAATTCTTTGCAAGGTTGACGATTGTGTTGTGTATGTCTTTAATATGGAACCGTTTAGGTCTCAAAGTGTATCTAAGTGTCTGTGCTATAAGTGTCGGCTGACTAAATGGTTACGACTTTCGGATATAACACTTCATCTCTATTGTGATGGGTTCAAGGATGGGTATTGGATGTGGATGGAATACGGAGAAGTGGATGAGTAGGGAATCAATTAGGCAAAATTATCTGAGGGTAAAAATCAACCAATTTAATTAAAAATAAAAATAAAAATGTACAATAAGATTTACCGTCAAATTTTTTCGATGGTAATGTAGAGCAAAATACATAGCGCATGGCTCCAAATTTACTGTCGGATAAGTTTAGCAACATCTGATTTTCATGTCTTGAAATCATAATCCAACATTAATTACCGGTGAAAAAATAAATCCGACGTAATTAGTTACCAGTGAGATTTATACTGTCAGATTTATTCTGTCACTAAATCTGATGGAAAAGTATGTTACTGTCAGAGTTATTTCTTAATTTGCTAGTAAATCTAACGATATTCAATAATTTTTTTGTAGTGATTATTGAAAGTAGTTATTTTGCTGATATAGTGATGTGATACGTAATTAGATATACATGTAAAACTTCTTTATATTATCCGTGTATTAAAATTAAATTCTACTTATTAATTTCTTAAATAATTATTTTTTATTAAAAATTGTAATTATGTGGTTTGACTTTGATAATAGAATAATTATAAAATTAATTAGGTACCATAACATATGTAATTTGTAACTTTATTTTATTTTAGGATTTTTTTAAAGTTTTATAACTTTAATCATAGTTTTTTTTTTAAAGTTTTAGAATAATTAGTTTTGTAACTTTAATTAGGTTTGTTTTATATCTGTAAACGTGCTATGTTATTTATTTTTTATGCTGAACTTACTTTTTTTATGATAGAGTTTTAGGATGGAAGTGGGAGAAGTTTGCGTAATGATGCCTTCTCGAAATCTTTGTATGCCAAAAAATTGTGGAGTAATAAGGAATTACGCACTAGAACGGCTAGGATTTCTATGTTTTATTGAATGCTATTTCTTCTAATATATTATCCTTACAACTGTTTCATCTGTGAAAGGTGATAAATTTATTTGGTGAATTTCTCTGAATTAATGAGAAGTTCTACCGAATTTTCGTTTAAATGGTTTAAAACATGTTTGGTTTGTAAAAAAATAAAAGTTGAATTTGATGAAAAATTCTAATTATAGAAGAAATTCTACCAAATTTTTTAAAAATTTTAATAAGTTGTATTGTTGGTTAAATTCAAGGGTATTTGTGACAAAATAATTCCAAGTCATCGTCTATGAATGTATGATAGGGATAACAATGGATAGGAGAGGGGTTAAAATCTAAGTTCTTTGCAGGGATTGACGATTTTGTTACGTATCTCTTCAATATGGAACCGTTTAGGTCTCAAAGTGTATCTAGGTGTCTGTGCTATAAGTTTTGGCTGACTAAATGGTTAGGACTTTCGGATATAACACTTTAACTCTACCGTAATGGATTTAAGGATGGATATTGGATGTGGATGGAACACAAAGAAGTGGATGAGCAGGAAATCAATCGGTCAAAATTATCCAATGATAAAGATCAACCAATTTAATTAAAAAGAAAAATGTACAATGAGATTTACCATCAGATTTTTTCGACGGTAACGTAGAGCAAAATACATAGTGCTTGGTGCCAAATTTACCATCGGATAAGTTTAGCAACATCTGATTTTCATGTCTTGAAATCATAATCCGACGTTAATTACCAGTGGAAAAATAAATCCGATGGTAATGAGTTGCCGGTAAAATTTATACCGTCAGATTTATTCTGCCGCTAAATCTGATAGGAAAGCATGTTATCGTCGAATTTCTTTCGTAAATTTGTCAGTAAATTCAACGGTATTCAATATTTTTCTTGTAGCGATTGTTGAAAATAGTTATTTTGCTAATATAGTGATGATACGTAATTAGATATACATGTAAAACTTCTTTATGTTATCTGTGTATTAAAATTAAATTCTACTTATTAATTTTTTAAATAATTATTTTTTATTAAAATTGGTAATAATGTGGTTTGACTTTGATAATAGAATAATTATAAAATTAATTAGGTATCATAACAAGAATGTACCCTCCTCTGATCTTATTCTGTTAAAATGTAATTAATTTTAGTATACTATAATAAATAAAATATACCATCAAAGGCATATATATATGGATAGACATGTATAAGTTGTTTCATGTACCTAACAAGGCAAACCTGAATAGTGAAGGCTGCTCAACCTAATAAGAATTAAGATGAAAGCCTTTACTTATGTTCTCATCGTTCTCTTTATTTTCTCCGTTGGCATCGGTATGTTTTAGTTATCTAATAAATAATGTTTAATTTTTCTTATCCTGTTGCACGAAAATAAAACTATTTACCTTATAATTTATTTTATTATTAAAAAGAAGAATGATTTTTTATATTGTTAAAAATAATTAGAAACTGATTTATGTTTATTTACTTATAAAATTGGAAATTTATTTCTATAAAAATCTAATTATTTTTTGCAAATATATGAAAAATATCTTTTTTAAGCCCAAAAAAAGTGCCAGAAAATGTCATAAGGAACACATTTTAAGACTGTGCACTTGTGCTTGTTTATGATCATTAAAAAGGTAATTTTACAATTTGATTTAGAGTAAACTACCATTTGTACCCACGAAAGTTGAAAACGCTGACATATATACCCATAGAAAAAGGAAATTACCATTTGTACCCATGAAAAATGATTTTTACAAGCAAAATTATCCAAACCCTAAAAAATTATCTAAAAACCCCAAAATACCCTTATCATTACCACTGCTACCATCATTCCCCATCTCTCTCTTCGTATCACATGAACACTCTCCGATCTAACCTCCATTTCTCTGCCACAAACCACCTCATTGCCACTCCTTCATCACCATAACCTTTACCTTTGGAGGAATCAAAATCACCCCAGAGAGGAATTTGAAATGGATGACGATGGGTGAGAGTCAAAATTGGATCTTGGTTTCAGCTGAATCTGAAGCTGTTTGAGGGAACAAAACATTGAAAAGGGTGTCATGGAGAAAGCTAATAGAAATAGGGCGAAAAAGAACACAGATCCAAGGTGAGAAGAGAGGGAGGAGAGAGGATCAAATCTGAACAATCAAACACAGAACCTCATGTAGTTGGATTCACTTTTTCTAGGAGAAAGAAAAATGGTGAAAGAGACAGAAAGAGAGAGAGAGCTCACCGCGAATTTGGTTCGCAAAGGGGACCGCGGTGGTGGCGACTGGTGCGGTGGCCCGTCCGGGGCACTGATTCGGTGATGAGGAGAAGGTAGCCCCGGTAGGTGAAGGTGGTCGGCGGTGAAAAGAGGAGAAAGGGCACTGCAGCTCTAGGGTTGCTAGCGACAGCGAAGCAGGGGCGGGGTGGGTGCGAAGGTCCTCTGTTCGGCAAGAGCGAGACAGGGAAGGAGAGAAGGAGGGGTGGTCACTGACACTGACACTGAAGGTTGCAAGAACTTAGTGGTGGTGGTGGTGGTGGTAAGGTGATGAGTAGATGAGGATTGTGGAGTGGTTAGTGGGGAGCGTACCAGTGCTTGTGGGTTGGGAAGATGGAGGGCTTGGCTTCATGGTGTACTTGCACCATGAAGGTGCTCTTCTTCTCCGGGGAAGCGACAGCAAGTGTTGCTGTGACCGTGAGGATAAAAGAGAGGAGGGTGTGGCAAGGAGCCATTGGAGCAGCGGTGGGGACTGAGTGGGAAGTCATGGTGAGAGTGTATTAGAAAGGGAAAGAAGGGTGGTGGCTGGGTGAAGAAGGTTAGGGTTAGAAAGGGGTTTGAGTGAAGGAGGTGGTGTAGTGGTGAAGATAAGGGTGTTTTGCGGTTTTTAGATAATTTTTTAGGGTTTGGATAATTTTGCTTGTAAAAATCATTTTTCATGGGTACAAATGGTAATTTCCTTTTTCTATGGGTA
>NC_029788.2:117800060-117800906 GCF_000816755.2 Arachis ipaensis
ATGATACATAATGATATTTAAATATATTTAAACGTGTTCAAAAAAATATTTTTATTTCTTTTATTAAGTCTCGGTTTGATACAGAAGACGTGCATGCAAGATGAATATCAAATAAGTGTTTGTGTCTGAAATGTATCCGATACACGAACAATTAGACACAACAACTAAGTAAAATATTCTTGTTTCATACAGGAGTACTAATAATTGTTGTATCCGTTTGATGTGTATGTATGTGTAGGAAATGAAAGGCTATTGAAAGTAACAGCAGAGTATAGCTACTGCACAGCAACACTCCCTCATGTAGTTTGTAAATTAAGTCCGCCGTGCAATGCTCTTTGCAGAGACACATATGGAATACTAGCAGATGGAGATTGCATTGCCAACAAATGTGTTTGTGAATACCCAGGTCCTTGTCACAAATTTTAGTCCTGTCTCTGGAACATTAGTTTTCCTTTTCCATATATGTGTTTCAATAGGGGACAATTAATAAAAAGCTTAAATATTATATCAGACTGATGTTTCCAATTTTATTTACCATCTTTCTCGTTTCTAGTTACTTTTTACTTTATTATAAGGTTAAAAAATCAGGGAAACATCTCCCAAAATAAAAATTGCATTGTGTGATCATCTCTAAAACAAAATGTTATGAGTAGTTAGTAGTTACTAATTGTTTTTCGTTAAGATTTTGTTATTATTTGGTAGAAGAATATTGTTTGCATAAATTTTGTGTATTTTTTTTATTAGTATTAAAATTAAAATTGATTAATAAAAAAAAAAAGAAGATAAAACGAAATTTATCTTTTATATAATAAAAAGAGAGTTTAATTTTTATGTAAAATGTAAAAT
>NC_029788.2:117800938-117803039 GCF_000816755.2 Arachis ipaensis
TAACGTGAAAAATTAAAATATTTTGGAAGTATTTTAGTTGTTAAGAAATTTAGAGAGTCTTATGTCAATAATTTGAAATTCACTAGCAATTTATAGTTTAGACTAATATTTAATATTTATTACTTAAAATTAAGGAAAAAAATAATTTATGTGAGATAGTACATGTTTAAAATAAGCACAAAAACATGGCAAGTTAAGGATCTCTTTTTGCCATGTTTTTGGAAGTTTTGGAAAGAGAATTCCGATGGTGGCTTTATTTTAAAAGGAGAACTTATTTTGAGTACAAATGGCTTATGAGTCTGAGATGATTTTAGAAATGAGATCTTTAAAGTCAAGGCTGAAAAGAGTTGAAATTTGATTTCAAAGTGAAATGAGTTGAAAAAAAGTGATTTATGGCTTAAATACCGATTTTATGAATTTGATGATGTTGAATGGTGGAAGTGCTATTTTGTTATGAGCCGGAATGGCTGTGTATGATAATGAATCATGGCTGATTGCGAAATATGTTATGGGCCGGATGGCTGACTATGAATTATGAATTTAAGCCAGAATGGCTGAGATGAATATTGATTCTGAACTAAATGAATGTATGTTTTGAGATCCTGGGCAGTTGCAAGGGTTGTGGTTCGTCCCACTTGCACCAGATAAGAGATTTGATGCCTGGGTAGTAGCGGCAGTAGTGGTGATTCCACTCGTTCCAGGTTGAGCTTTTAAACACCCGCCTGGATAGTAGCTGCAGTAGTGGTTATTCCACTGGCTCTGGGTTGAGCGGGTAGTAGCAAGAGGGTTGTAGCTCAAACATACTTGCTCGGCGATGGGTGTTTCTGTCCAATGGTATTAGCTACCAGGACGTGTCGGGTTAGCTATATAACCGACAGATGATATCATCAGCCACTAGGACAGGCATGCATCATATGCATCTATGTGACATTGTTTGGGTGTGCATATTGTACTTGGTTTGCCTTCGTGATTACTTGTGATTAACTGCTATTTGTTCTACTTGCTGTAACTATTTCTTTGTGCTTGAATTTTCTATCTGTGTTTGCGACTGGAACTCTGTTGGACTGTGGTAATTGGTTGTTGGTTGGGTTGTTTGGGCCTAGGGCCGTGGTTGAAATAAGATGGACCTATGGTTGGTTTTGGTTTTTTGTTCCTGGTTTGAAAAAGTATGAAAGGCTAATTGGTTCAGCATAGATAAACCTTTTTGAAAGTCTTTTGAGTTTTCAAGAATTGAACCGTTCCTCTTTCAGAAAAGATTTTAGATTTCTCTTTTATCATAAATTGTTGTTTTTAAAATATATATAAGGCGGTTATCAATCACTGTAACGATTTTATCTCTCGTATTCTATTATAGTAATTCTGCAGCCCTACGGTGGAAACTCTTTCAAGGATGATGTTCTCATCCCCCTACAATTTCCCCTTTTAGGATTGGGCGCCGAAGTCACGAAGAGCTTATCTAGTTGTTGTCGTGATGTTTTGTATTGCTTTAGTTACTATATATTGTTCCCTCGTTGTTATCTTTATACATTCTGTAAGAGGGATAGAAATTGTATTAGTTAATGCTTATAAAGTTATTTAATATATATATATATTCTTTGAGAGTTTTTGTAAGTTGTATTGTATGTATATATATATATATACTCTTTGAGAGTTTTTGTAAGTTGTATTGTATGTATGGATGTACGTTACATAATAAAAGTATTTTGGGAGTGGTATTGCGGTTTAAAGTTTCAAATAGGCTCATATTTTAGTATTAAATAGTATAAGAGTCGTCGTAATGTCCGAGCTATTAGAATAGCGCAGCCGGAAGCGTGAGCTTTGATAGTTAGGGTGTTATATATGGTATCAGAGCCGGAGCCCGGATCGATGTGCTAGCGAAGGAGCTAGGCTCCCTTAGAGGGGTGGATTGTAAAGTCCCACATCGGTTGAGGAGGGGAACGAATCATGCCTTATAAGGGTGTGGATACCTCTCCCTAGCAAGACGCGTTTTGACGAGTGAGTGTGGGGGGCTTTGGCTATCATACCCATCGTTAAAGGCAGAATTATTAGACTTTGTGTACCAAGACAGACAATATCGTGCTAGTGGATGGTCTGGATTGTT
>NC_029788.2:117803047-117804519 GCF_000816755.2 Arachis ipaensis
TTATTTTTAAGTAACTTTTATCAATTGTACCCTTTATTATTATATAGAAAGAGAAAGTTAGAAGATTAAAGAATTAATATAGAGAGAAAATAATATTTTCAATAAAACCTGATGATTGTGTTAATATTTGTACTTTGTACACAACTTAAAAAAAAGACACTTAATATGATATGAAAGAATTATATTATAAACTTGCCTAACATTATATAACTAAATAAATAAAAGTACGGATAGATTAATTAAAACACATAACGAAATTTTAATTGAGATCTTATAAATTTAAGTAATATTGTTATTTAAGTTTAACTAAGTAGATTTAACATTAACAAAAACTACTCTCATTAAAAAGAACGTGATTATATGCACACATACTATTTACATTATCGTCGTCATCTTTTTCTTCTTTGCGTTTTTCTTCTTTTTTCTTCTTCTCATGCTCTTTCTTCTTCTCTTCCTGCTCTTTTTTTTTTCCCTCTTTCTTCTCTTTTTCCTTTTTTTCAATAAATATTTAAATAATGAGACTATAAAAAACTTATAACATATATAGAGTGCAGGAATAGATCTACACATAGAGAGGTGTGGACTCTATTATAACCTCTATATATATGTGTGTGTGAGAATTTACATAATGCTTTTATAATCATAATGTATTTTTCTCAACATTTAAAAAAAAACATATTTATTTGTGAAAAAATTATATTATTTAATACTAAAAAAAAGATAAAAATTATTATATTATATAGATTTAATCAATTCAGATAGAAAAATAACTCTATTCGAATATAAAAAAATATAATAATAATAATAATAATAATAATAAACCAATCAGTTAATCACTACAACAAAAGCGGTATTTAGCGGCGGTTTCTAGAGTCGTTTAGCGGTGGTTTTAAACTACAGGAAGATGGGACGCGGATAAATGAATAGCGACAGTTTTAGCTAACCGCTGGAATAACTGCTGCTAAATGTCTATCAATTTTGTGGAGGTTTGTAACCGCCGTTAAATAGTAAATAAATGAAAATAGCATTTGTTTTGCGGCAAAATTTTCGTCGCTATCTGCTGGAATTGTTGTAGTAAACTAAAACTCAACGAAAAAATATTAATTTTTTCATACCATTTATAATACCTTATATTTATTAATTCATTCTTTTATTTTAAGTATGTGTTTATATTATTATATTATTTTTAAGCTAAACTAATCTTAACATTGTTGGTGTATAACTAATGGATATCATTTTTGTTATTTATACAATATTTTTTTCTATAGAACTTTTTTCCTTCTCAATCACTTATAAGCGAGTTCTTTTTCCCTTTGCTTCTCTTTTTTTTTTTATTTTGATTAGAGTACATTACTTGTATAATTTTATACTTTTATTTGTACATTTGTTTAGAGATATATGCAAAAGAGATTGGATGCAAAGAGCTTTTTGAGTTAATAAAATGATGAGATACAACTATTTTTATTTTTTAT
>NC_029788.2:117804635-117804725 GCF_000816755.2 Arachis ipaensis
TATCATAACTAAAATTTTAAATTAATTTAACATTTAATTTCTATTTTTTTAAATATTAATTATAATACATATTAAAAACATTAAAAACAC
>NC_029788.2:117807382-117821179 GCF_000816755.2 Arachis ipaensis
TACATAATATTAATTATAAATTTTTTTATCTTTAATTTACAATTTAATTAAATTTTAAAATTAAAATACTCAATACTATATTTTGGTATGTGTACTACTTATATGCGGAGAAATTCAATTAAATTAAAAACACTTTTATAAACAAATCAAATTAAGAAAACATGAAAGGAGTTTTAAAAATTCAATTACGATCAACTAATCAAATTAAGATAAGCAGGAGGTTTAAAAGTGATTTTATTTATTTATCGATTAATTAATCATTATCAGAATTTTTTATGTTGAAAAAATTAATATAAAGTATAGCCTTTTAAGATAGTATAAGAGTTAAAACTTAAATTTTTTTCAAAGTTAAAAATAACACATAGTTATTTAATATAAAAAGATCAACTATATTTATACAATATGTAATTTGTAAGATAATTAAAATATTATACTAATTAGATAAGAAGTCATGAGCGCCGTTTAGGTTTTTTACGTGAGAAGTACATACTTCTTCAACTTATTTTGCTAGGATTTTTTTTTAAAACAGAATTTTTGTGCCGTCTAGGTTAATGTTTGATTTTGTCAATTCTTTTCTTTAATTTTTTTATTCCCTTCTTTATTCCTTCCCTTTAATTCGCCATGAGAGTTCTTTCATGGAATTGTCGTGGTTTGGGAAGATGCCTGACAGTTCATAACCTTAAAGGGATGTGTCAAACTCACTCCCCTGAGATTGTGTTTCTATGTGAAACAAAAAATCAATCTCGTCTGGTAGAAAGTAAGTTGAGATCTTGTCATTTACGGATTGAAGGATTGTTAGTCCGACGGGTACAGCTGGTAGATTGGCTTTAGCATGGAAGGAGGGCACAACGGTTGAGATTCTTGCTGAAAAAAATTTTTCATAGCTGCCAAGGTAATTGATCATGCTTTGAACTGTTCTTGGGGGCTTATTGGGATACATTTATATAGCTTAGATGGGATTCAGTCTACCCAATATACAGAACTTTTCTCTTTTGTACAAGGTTTCTTTGGAAAAGTTATAATTATGGGTGATTTTAATGCTATAGTGAGCCTCGATAAGAAAGAAAGAGGGAGGTTAAAATCAGTTTCATCTATTTCTGAATTTGTGAATTTTATTGATGGCGGTGGACTGAAGGACTTGGGTATGATTGGGAGAAGGTTCACCTGGACAAATAGGTGACAAGGGCAGGTGTAACACCCTAACTTTTAGCACCTCATGACCGTACTAAAAGTTTGAGCACTACTCAACTCTAAACCTTTTTATCTTATACTAATTCTATTCAATATTGAAACTTCGTGAATACGAGATGGAATTTTAATCAAGAAAACAAAAAGTCTTTACTTGAAACCTCTTAATCACAAAATATGTTTATTCACATAGCAATATATACATAAACTCATCCCAAGACTCTCAAATACAAGTCCTACCCCTCTGAAATTCAAGGTCAATAAATGACGAGGGAAAAACCCAAGACTACACCATATACAGGAGATACGGATACGTATGACCATAAAGCTCTAATGTTCAGTCGCGGCTCCGCGCCAAGAATTCCTGAACCTGCTGCTGAAAGGAAAATCTGTAGGGGAGTGAGAACGTCGTCCTCGCATGTTCTCAGTAGGGTAAGTGAATGCCGTAAGAATATAAAATAAAATACAAATAGTTAATTCACGTCCCACAAACAGTTTTCTCTATTAAATCCTTAAAATTTTCCTAGGTTTTACTTAAAACCATTTAAAACCCTTTCTTTAAATCACCCTACTTAAACAAAGTCTCTTCCATGTTAACAGTTCATTAGCCATAAGCAGCATTCATCAATATATTACTAAGTTTGCAACATCAAAAAAATATCCAATTAAGCACACAAGCAAGTCACTAAGGCAAACAACACAATCACAGGAAAATTGAATAAACAACCACAATCAAATACAAGTGCGCAAAAAATATGATGCATGTCTGTCCGAAGCAGGCCATGAGCTCATGTGTCGGTTGTCTACCCGCTCCCGACATTACCCGGGCACCAGTCCCAGATATGGCTTTCCAGATGCATATAGTGTGCTTATAAGTCTTATGGCTAGGCTGCATACAGTGTGACTTTCAAATGTTTTTCAATGTGCTTACATCTGGAAAACAGTTCTTAGTGTGTGAGCGTCCCTACTATACATTTGGCACTAAGACCCAAACAAAGTCGCATATGCTCTCCTGTGGCAGACAATCTCTTAAAGCTTTTTCTTTATCCTTGCCCTCTGCTCCTGTGACAGAGACCTTTTTAGTTAATATACTATTTAAATCTTTGTTCTACGCCCTCCTGTAGCAGAGATTCCTTTAATTATCTTTCTTTCCTTTATTTTTTGTTCTTCTTTTTTTCTTTCTTATCAAACCAAACTCAAATCATAACTTAAAGCAAAATCTCTTCTCAAAGAATTGAATTTAAAATATTATACTTTTCTTAATAAATTGAATTGAAAACAAGACTCTTTCCGTAATAAATCAAAATCAAATAATATTCTTAAATCAGATTTGCTTTTAAATAACACTTTAAACAAAGTCTTAGAGTTTTATAAAAATTTGGTAGCATTTCCTCTAAAATTCGGACTATGCCACCCTTCCAAGGTCCCAACCAAACAATCTCTCAACCATTTCGAATATCAAATCCTTTTCAATAATCAAACTATTTTCAAATATCTAATAATTTTCAATAATAAAATCGTTTTCTTTAAAACTAAGCCTCTTTTTGTTTCAATAAAATTCAGCACTCTTTCAAATCTTTTCCTATTAAAACCAAAGAAAAAAGATGCACGATCATTCAAACTTTACAAAATCTCCTGATCATGTTCTTTTTACATTTAACATTAACCAAAACTACCTTTTCATTTATGTTTAGATGAACTTGGACAGAACCTCCCCTTAAAATTAGGCTTCACCACCTTTACAGGCCCCCTCACTTTCATAATTCCTTAATTCATATGTCATTTAATCAATGCATAAACATAACGTATTTTCAGCCACAATTCAAACAATCAAGAATTCAGTCACGTTCATCAACTCAATCATTCTCACAGTCAACACTTATTCATCAAATTCAATCAGTTTAGACAATCACAATTTATTTGCAATTACTCAATAAACCTTTTTAGAATTCTTAAATTAAAAACTATTAATTTTAAAATAAAACCCCCTATCTCCATATGAAATCAAAATAACAGAAACTCTAGAGAAGCTTTTTTATCGAAGTGCTGAAGAAGAAAACATCAGAAATTGTCTATGCCTCTGATGAAGGGAAAATTGATGGTTTAGAAATTCATAAATAAATTCTCGTTGCAAGTATAGCTTCTAAACCAACAAACAATCCCCTCATACAAAAATTTGGTTGTCACAAGTAACAAACCCCAATAAAAATAATAATCGAAGTATTCAAACCTCGGATCGTCTCTCAAAGGAATTGCAGGGAAGTGTTCTTGCTATTGGTTATGGGACAAGTATTTTAGGATTTTGGATAAAGGACAAGAAAGGTAAATGGCAAGAAAGTAAATAGAAACTCAAATGATAAAGAGGTCTTGGCAAGAAATGATGGTCAAGGATCTTTATCCTTGTCACTAACCACAACATGATAATTGCAAGGATTAATCCCATTAAGTCATCCTCTAACTAGTAAAGGAAAGTCAAATGAGCTACACCAATCCTAATCCATAAGTCCTAGCCTTGTCACCAATTGATCTAAGGAAAGCTAGTGTCAATGGACACCAATTATCAAGACTTGGACATTAGCAACTCAATTTTACCTAAGTTACCATCCCAAGCCAAGAACACTAAAATCTACTCTAACATCCTTCCAAGCATTTAATCAAACACTTGGAAGGTATAAAAGGAAAGCAAGATAAAATTGCAAGAAAAGTAGATCTATAACTACTAATTGCAAGGAATTAAACAACAACAAATCAAATCAACAATAAAAAAAATCAAACATAAATTGCATTAAAGAAAAATAGAAGAAACAAGAGTGCATCAATAACAAAGTAAACAATTACAAGAAGTAAAGTACAAAACTAGGGAGAGCAAGAGTAGAAGAACAAGGAATTGAAGAAGAAAAGTAAATCAAAGCATGAATTAAACCTAGATCTAAGAATTCCTAATCTATATCTAACCTAATTCTAGGGAGAAGAGAGAGTTTCTCTCTCTAGAAACTATCCTAAAGCATGATGAAACTCAACTATATGTTCTCCCCCCTTGACTCTTCTCAATTCTGCATGTAATAGGCTCAGAAAGTTAGTTGGATCTGGGCCTGGGAGCCCAGAAATCGCCCCCGGTATTTTCACTTTATTGGAGTCACGTGCGAGCATCGACGCATACGCGTGGGTCACGCGTACGCGTCGCTTGGCATTTTTGCTATCCACGCATACACGTCATGTACGCGTACTTGTCGCCATGCGACTTCAAATTCACATGTGCACATCTACTGTGCGTGCGCGTTGATGAATGTATCCCAAATCCTTGATTTCTCCATTTTGCATGCTTTTCTCTTTATTCCTTTGATCTATTCCTAGCATTTTCAATCTGAAATCACTAACAAACACATCAAGGCATCTAGTGGAATCAAAGGCGAATTAAAACTAACCAATTGAAGGCCTAAAAAGCATGTTTTTACACTTAAGCACAATTTAGGAGAAAATTATGAAACCATGCTATTTCATTGAATAAATGTGGAAAAAGTGGATAAAATCCACCTAAATTAAGCACAAAATGTACCACGAAATAGTGGTGCATCAAATCTCCCCACACTTAAACCATAGCATGTCCTCATGCTAAACCAAGAAAGAGACAAAGGGTATCATCAGTTATTCAATGTAAATAAACTATATGCAATCTCCTTACATGCAACTATCTAAATGAATGCAACTACTTGGTCAAAATAAATCAATCCCCAAGGAAACCAATATAACATTAAGGGCTAAGGGTATTAACAACCAAGCCAAACCACAATTGAATTGAGTTGTTAAAGATTATACAAACTTGCAAGAAAAGTGATGATCATAGGTGGAAACGTGCAATTGAGCAATCGAACCCTCACCGGATGTGTATGCACTCTAGTCGCTCAAGTGTTTAGGGTTGATTCACTCAATCCTCCTCTAATCATGCTTTCCAAGATTTATTTTTCATCTAACAATCAACAATTATTCAATGCATGCATACAAATATCATGAGGGCTTTTCATAAGGTTGTAATGGGGTTAGGGTCAAGGTAGGATGCATATGGCTAAGTGGACTGGGATTTGAATCTTTGATTAACTTAAGCTTCCCACCTAACCTATATAACAACCTATAGAATTCTAAACAAGCCTAACTACCCATTCTTCACTTTTCACACACTCATGCATTCTCTTTTTTATCACCACACATATGCATTGATTATTATTGAGCTTCACTTTGGGGCATTTTGTCCCCTTTTTACTACTTTTCTTTTTCTTTCTTTTCTTTTTTTTCTTTTTCTTTTCATATATTATTTTTTCTTTTTATTTTCTCATTTTTTTTCTTTTTTTTATAATATAGCATATACAAAAGCATCAATGTATATGGCTTTACATTTAATTAACACATGAGTATGTACCCAATTCCCAATATTTTTAACAAAAATACAACACACACCTTTTCTCAACCAATGTCCCAAGTTCCCCACACTTGAATGATACACTCACTAGCCTAAGCTAATCAAAGATCCAAATAAAGGACATTTATTATTTTTCGCTTTAAGACTTGTAATGTGCCAATATTAAAGAACAAAGTGGGTTAATCGTAGGCTCAAAGTTGGCTAACAATGGTTGATGAAAGGTTGGCTATTTGGGTAAGTGGCTGAATGAAATGATGGCCTCAATCATATAAATACATGTATACACAAAATAATGGACATAAAGAATCAAACAAATCAAAGATTACAATCATAGAAAGAGAATAATACACACAAGAAGGAAAATAAAGTGGTTATAGGATGTAACCACACAATTAGGCTCAAAACTCACAAGCTTGTGTTCTTAGCTCAAAACATGTCCCACAAGATATAATTCAAGCAAGTTCAATGAAGAATTTTTTACTCAAATCAATTGGGGTGTCCTATAGATAAATTTCTTGGAAGATTTCATTATTTTGACAAAGCTTATTATGTATATATGCAAAATAAAAAAATGCAACAAAAAAATCCTAAAAGACCTAAAAACGAAATGCAAAAGTGTTGGGATTAGAAACTTGTCACCCAAAAACGCCAACTGGTTGGACGACCTCCCCACACTTAAAAGTTTGCACCATCCTCGGTGCATCCAAAGATGAGCAAGGGGGTACAACGGCTTTCTGGGTTGCCACCTTCAGCTGGCGGATCAACCGGTGCTGCATGTTCTTTCTTCCACTTCCATTTTTGCTTATAATGAGTCATCATGAAAACAGAAGGCAGGATAGTAAGAAAAGTAAATGTAGAAGAAAGGAAGCATACATTGTTAGAGTGAGGTAGTGGTCACTAGGATGAGGTGAGTGAATTAGCATGACATTAATGAAACACGTGTGTGAGTTCTAAGATGCATGCGGTCTAGAACACACATTAGCATGGAAGCCATGTCACAAAAGAAGCATGCACTTCACTCATTCTAGTGTGCTTGAGATGCTCTTAACTCATAGGCCAAGACAACCAAACAAGCAATAAAGAAGCATGAAAGCATTCAAGCCAAAAGCATATGGATGCATATGATCAAGAAACACAATGCATTGAAATAAATGCACATCATCCATCAAGAAATTGCCTACTCAAAGAAAAGGGTTCAAATCACATGGTGCCCAAATCATGCGATTCAAAAAGATTTAAAGTACCTTGAAGGCAATGTCATACACTTGGTGTTCAAAAACATTAAGCATTAGGAGCTTAAACCAAGTAACAAATTGTAACCTCAACAAAGAATCTAACAATGAATAACAAAAATAATTATGCTAAAATAGCATCCAGTTAATAAGCAGTAGTAGACAACAAATAATATTAATAATCCAACACTTATAATAAAAAACAGAAAATTAAACAAAGATGAAACTAACTAAACAACGAACTAACTAACTAAAAAAATGGTTATAGATGGTGTTTGGTAGTGTTGGACGATGGGTGAAGGGTGGAAAGAAAAGAGAAGAAGAAAGAAGAAGGAAGGAAATGGAAAGGAGAGAAGAAAAGAGGAGCGTTGAAACAAGTCGACCCACGCGTACGCATGGAGTGACGCGTGCGCGTGGGGTGGCGAAATGGAAGTGACGCGTACGCGTAAGGCACGTGTACGCGTGGTGGGTTATTCAGAGAGGGTCGACACGTACGCATGAGTCACGCGTACCCGTGGGTAGGCTTGTGCCAAAGGCACAAGTTAGACATGAAGTAGGCATAACTCTCTGGATTTTGTATGGACGTGAGAATTTTGAATCCACGCATACGCGTAGGTTACGCGTGCACGTGGATGTTCGAAAAAACTTGGGTCACGAACGCGTGGGTTGATGCTCTGTTTTTCAAAATTTTTCCATATTTTTACACCAAACCGAGCATTCCAAACCTCCAAACAGCTACCAAAACACCATAAAACCTTATTTAACATACCAAACTATGAAATAAACTCAACAAACCAAACAAAATATGAAATTAAACAAATTTTACCAATATTTATAAAAGAGAAAAATGGAAAGATTTTACCATGGTGGGGTGTCTCCCACCTATCACTTTTGTTTATTGTCCTTAAGTTGGAGTTATGGGGAGCTCCACATCAAGGTGGCTTGTGCTTGAATGCATCCTTGAACATCCACCAATGCTTGGACTTCCAATAAGCTCCATTCTTCAAAATTAATGCCTCCAAGCTTTGATGGAGTTCTTCACAAGCTAAGGGCTCCCAAAGTTGATCCTCATGTATTCCCGGATCCCATATCTTGTTTCTACACCCGCCTTCAAGTTGATCATCATTATTCCATGTGGGTGGCAAGCAAGATGAATTCTCAATGAAGTGCCGAACTCTCCTTCTAGACCCATCTAATTGAGCACTATCCTTCTAAACCCAAACTTCTCTATTTTGCATGCTTTCCTCTTCATTCCTTTGATCCATTCCTAGCCTTTTCAACCTGAAATCACTAACAAACATATCAAGGCATCTAGTGGAATCAAAGGCGAATTACAACTAACCAATTAAAGGCCTAAAAAGCATGTTTTTACACTCAACCACCCTCGGCATCGTCTTTCCAAAACTTCCAATACCATGGCAAATTAAAGATCTCTTTCAAAATATTCAAAATCATCCACCCAACCACGGAGTTTTATAACAAAAGTTCCTCGGCAGAGTCTCAAGCCTTTAGGGGAGAATAACATAACTCATTTCCTCAAGTTCGCTTAAAATCTTTAAAACCTTGGCTTCTTGATTTGAGTAATAAAAATAGAATCTAAGCCAAACCGAGTCATGTAATTAATTACTGCTTTCAAAACCATTTCCTTTACTTAAACAAAACTAGCTTCAATTCCATGATTAAATCTAAAGCGTTTCAAACTGCTCGAAGAATCATTTTTGTTTTGCTAAACCAGAATTCAAAGGATACTTTAAAGCTAGTCTAAAATGTAAAAATGAGATTTGTCAATCGAAAACCCAAATTCTTTTAAAGTCACGAAAACTCCTCCAAGTGACAATCTTTAAGTTAAATAAATAGAATCATAAACCCTTTTCACCTTTTAAAACAGCCATACAACATAATTCTCTTTCGAATGACTTGCACCCAAAGACATACTATTTTTCTTAAGAAATAAGGAGAAATCATAATTTTCTTTTTAATGATTATTTCAAAGCGCAACTTCATCGCCTTCATAATTGATCCAAGTAAAGATAATAAAAAGTCTTAAATTCACAATCCTCCAAGTAAAATAGTAAAGGCATTAAACTCATAATTTTCCCAATAACATTTCAAATAAAGACTCGAATTTTATAGAAATTTCGGCAGCATCTCCCCTAAAACTTGGACTTTACCACCCTTTCCGGGTCCCAACCAAACCATTCCACAACCCTCTTCAAGGGGTTCAAAAACCAAATCAATTCAAAATCAAGTTGTTTCCAAAGATGCATCGTGTTCAGGTTTCAAGAACACCAAATCAAATTCCAATCAATTCTTAACAGAATAAACTCGATTTCAAGCTTTTATAAATTAACTTTAAAGAAGCATTTCAAAAATTGTCCGTTTCACAAAACCAAACAACAACCCAGCCAATCAAGCATTCATATTCATCCAAGACAATCAACAATTACATAAGACTCATACAATCACTCAAAGATACATTTTTTCATGTCAATGTCCATATATAATAATTCTAATTCATAAAATGTAGTTTTCCGAAAAGGCTCCTACCTCAATGGGCGAAACCATAACCCAAACGTGTCAACTGAACTCTTTTCACTCAGCCCGAAATTAACCGCAACCGAAATCTCAACTCCGCTTGCTTTCTCAATGGCAGAACAGCCTCAGTCGCAACATGTAAACTCGATTTTCTAATTCCTAAAAACATTAACATTCGCGAATACTTTATTACACGGAACAGAACATTAACGCAGGGCTTTCGAAGCAAAAATACTTACTGAACTAGCAAAACGAAATAGCCGCAGGCTCTAAACCAGTTTGGCAGCGGCCCCGGCAGTCACCTCAAGCGGCAGCGGCAATGAAAACCCGACAACCGCGACTGCACAACAACGTCATGACGATAAAAACCCAGGAACAGAAAAGAATGAAAACCAAATGCAAAGACCCTTACATCACGCGATCTCTCTCTCCTCTGGGCTTTTTCCTCCGCGACTAGAATGATAGCGACAACCTGGCTCTTCACGCGTGGCAGTCCGGTGATGGCTCTACGAGACGGCGGTGACGCGGCTGGGAAGCGGCAGCTGTGCAGTTCCCCCTCCCTTCCCTTCTTCCTCTACCCGTTTTCCTTCTAACCCTTTCCCTTTTTTTTTTGTTTTGTTCTTATTGCAGCGTTGCTGCTGCTGGGGTTTGGGGGAGGGTTTTCGGTGGCTGCTAGGGTTATGATTTCAAGACATGAAAATCAGATGTTGCTAAACTTATCCGATGGTAAATTTGGCACCAAGCACTATGTATTTTGCTCTATGTTACCGTCGAAAAAATCTGATGGTAAATCTCATTGTACATTTTTCTTTTTAATTAAATTGGTTGATCTTTATCGTTGGATAATTTTGACCGATTGATTTCTTGCTCATCCACTTTTTCGTGTTCCATCCACATCTAATACCCATTCTTAAACTCATTACGGTAGAGTTAAAGTGTTATATCCGAAAGTCCTAACCATTTAATCTGCCAAAACTTATACCACAGACACCTAGATACACCTTGAGACCTAAACGGTTCCATATTAAAGACATACATAACAAAATCATCAATCCCTGCAAAGAACTTAGATTTTAACCCCCTCTTCCGTCCATCGTTATCCCTATCATACATTTATAGATGATGACTTGGAATTATTTTGTCACAAACACCCTTGAATTCAACCAACAATACAACTTATTAAAATTTTTAAAAAATTTGGTAGAATTTCTTCTATAATTAGAATTTTTCATCAAATCCAACTTTTATTTTTTCACAAATCAAATATGTTTTAAACAATTTAAACGAAAATTTGATAGAACTTCTCATTAATTCAGAGAAATTCACCAAATAAATTTATCACTTTTCACAGATGAAACAGTTGTAAGAATAATATATTAAAAGAAATAGCATTCAATAAAACATAGAAATCCTAGCCGTTCTAGTGCGTAATTCCTTATTACTCCACAATTTTTGGCATACAAAGATTTCGAGAACAAAGGCATTATTACGCAAACTTCTCCCACTTCTGTCCTAAAACTCTATTATAGAAAAAGTAAGTTTAGCATAAAACATAAATAACATAGCATGTTTACAGATATAAAACTAACCTTAGTACTACACGAACAACCTATGATTAAAGTTATAAAACTTTAAAAAAATCCTAAAATAAAAATAAAGTTAGTAAAATTTAAAAACTAATAATCAAAACTTAAAAATCTAACCTGAAAATTTAATAAAGGAAGTGAAATATAAAAATTAATAACCCTAATGGTTTATTTACTTTTATCAAAATTAAACTTAAAAAATTTGTAATTGATCTTATGTTTTAAACTAAAAACTAATTAGAAATATTATATTACTTTACAATAGAATATAACAAACAATGTTATTCTTTTTCTATTCATGTTATTAACAAGAAAAATCAACAAATTATAATTTAGTAATCATCATTCTAATTACATATTTTCTAACACATAATAAATTAAAATTATATAAATTAGAATTTAAGGTTTAACTACTCTAAATTTCTTAGTGAGTAAGTTACCTACTGACAGTGATGGCGCAAAAAGCTTCTCCGACGTGGTGGTGGCAACATGTACGGTGTAACACCCTATCACACAGAACCTTACGGTTAAGTCGTAAAGCAGAGGCGGCAAGGTATTACAACCTCTAAAAGAAAAGGATATGTACATAAATATAGTTGGATGAAATCGTATCTAGGAGCCTTGAAGGATAAGCTAAACAAAATCGATAAACAAACAAGAAAAATCAACAAATTATAATTTAGTAATCATCATTCTAATTACATATTTTCTAACACATAATAAATTAAAATTATATAAATTAGAATTTAAGGTTTAACTACTCTAAATTTCTTAGTGAGTAAGTTACCTACTGACAGTGATGGCGCAAAAAGCTTCTCCGACGTGGTGGTGGCAACATGTACGGTGTAACACCCTATCACACAGAACCTTACGGTTAAGTCGTAAAGCAGAGGCGGCAAGGTATTACAACCTCTAAAAGAAAAGGATATGTACATAAATATAGTTGGATGAAATCGTATCTAGGAGCCTTGAAGGATAAGCTAAACAAAATCGATAAACAGAAAATCGTGTCACACTCGCATGGATATTCGTAAAATGGACAGGTAAAATCGAAAGAAAGCTGAAAATATTTATATATATCTGATATGGTCACCATTAATACAAATCATAACCGACCATCATCATAACTCGTCTTTACCGTTATTATTCGGCCCTTATGAATTATAACTCGGCAAAATTAATGACATTATAACTGACGTCTCAAACGGTATGAATAAAGTCGGTTACAAAACCAATTATCAAGAACGGTCAAATAATCATCCAGAATATAACGGACGATTAAATATCTATAAAAGCAAGGTAAAGTATCTTTTCTCCACCACTCTGAATTAACACGATAACTGACTTAAGCATTGGAGTGTCTTTGCAGGTACACTCCACCCCTTTTGTATTACTCACACCCTCACATCTACAAGGAAAAAGGAGAATTCGGACTTTGAGGAGTGGACGTCCGATCTTGCAGCATATAGCTCGGCTGACCTTGAGGAGTTGGAGCCGACCTATTTCCCAGGCAAGATCAATTGGCGCCCACCGTGGGGCCGAGGAAGTCATATTTTTTTCTTTTGGTCTCATCATTTCCATCTACATCCATGGCTAACGTACCGCCTCCATCACTGTCCGAACTCATGCGAATGGTAGCTGAGCTACAACAAGCTAATCAGCGGATGGCTAACGAGAACCAAATAATGGCTGCTCAAATTGCCGAACTAAATCATGCTCGGATTGAACACAATGATGCTCATCGCCAACAGGCGGAGGACGAGGAACATCAATCCCAACCGACCCATGTTTCAGAAACCGCTCAACATGAAGAGCAGCAGCAGGAAGACACGAAAGAAGAATCCGAGGACCTTGTAGGCCCTTTCACAGAAGAAGTAATGAATTTCGAACTGCCGAAGAGTATAGCTCGGCTGACCTTGAGGAGTTGGAGCCGACCTATTTCCCAGGCAAGATCAATATCAAAGTTCCAAAACTCAAATAGCAAGCTCCAGACTCGACCTGCGAAGCTAAGGCCTGCCATATATATATATATATACAACCCCAAACAAAACTCAAACTACAAAATAAACACATGTATCTCCAAGTCGACCTCTAGGAGGGACAAAACACAAAATATACATGCAGAGATTCTATAAACATATATACATAGCCTAAAACAAAATATGACAGTCCAAAAGGTAGTTCTTCGCTTGTAAGGAGGGTCTCCAGATGCTCAACGAGGTGTCTCTCGACCTGCATCTGAAAACAACAAAATATATATAGAATGAGAACCGGAGGTTCTCAGTATGGTAAAGGTGCCCGCATAGTTAATATAAAAGGTCCCGGGAGAGCCAGAGAATTCCTAGAACTTCGACACTCAGATTTCAGCTTAAGGATTCAACTAAACCAGAAATTAGGTAAGTTATCTAAGGTATTCACGTTCTAAATCTAAATTTAACTTAACACTTCACTTTCTCACTCCTCTAATCCTCCAAGACACTGGTGGAACCCTTCCCCCCTTACACCTCCGTCAAGAGGGATTTCTCAGAAAATATACACATACAATTCAAGCAAAGAAAACGCAGATAGAGAAGCATTTACAGCCGGTAGAACAAGTAGCAGTTAAGCAGAATTAAACAGCTAAGTAAACTAAAACAATGCACACTCAAACAAAGCAAACAAATGCGTATGATGTATGCCTGTCCTATGGCTGATGAGTCTCATCTGTCAGTTATACAGCCACCCCAACATGTCCTGGTAGTTAACCATTGGACAGTCCCTCTATGCGCGCATCCCAAAGCTCAATAATATTCCATGGAGTCAAACTCCAAGCTCAAATATAATATTCAATATTCATATATAT
>NC_029788.2:117822195-117824826 GCF_000816755.2 Arachis ipaensis
TAAAACTTAATCAAAATATTTTATCTTATATATGTAATAATTTATTAACCAACAACATACTCTTGAATAAAACTATATTTAACTAAATATCAATTTAATACTACTTTTAACATAAGCCAAATAGAAAAAATGTGACTCATAAACATAAAAGGTTAAAAAAAAGTTTGATTTTGGATTCAGTGATTATATTTATCCATATTACACTTATTTTAAATAAAGTACTTGTTATAAATTCTAGTAACTTGCGTTATTCTCCCTTTTCCGAAGATTTAAAACTCTTAACAAATTAATTAACTTTTTATTCTTTTACAAAATATAGCATTATTTTATTTTTTAAGAGTTTAATTTTTGATATTGTAATAGTATAAAATATTTTACACAATCATACAATCACATCAAATTTTTTTGAATGACCATTCACACCGCTAATAAAAATAATAGTTATTTTTAGTGATATAATATTACGTGATTAGATGCACATATAAAACTACTTTATATTAACAGTGCATCAAAATTAAAATTTTTAAATAATAGAAATATAAACAAAATTAACTATCCTAGCATCATTTCTCATTGCCTTTTAAATAAATGTGTAACACCCTACCACACAGAGCCTTACGCTTAAGTTGTAAAGCAGAGGTGGCGAGGTATTACGACTTCTAAAAAAAAATAAAATACATACTTATAGTAGTAGAAAGAAGATAATAGACTAAGAGCCTTGAAAAATGGGTAAAACAAAACCGCAAAATGAAAAGCGCCACGCTCCGGAAGCGGAATAACTTGCGTGTGAGTCAAACTATAACTATCAAACGTAAGATAATAAAAGTATGAATAGAAAGCCAAAGGTACAAAATAACAAGCTCCTCACTCAGTCCGCGAAGTCAAGGCTGGCTGGAGAATAATATATATATATATATATATCCAAAACCCAAAATGTACATAAACAAAACCCTGCCTCTCCATAAATCTCTAGGAGGATCAAAAAGAATAAGTTATGCGAAGAGAAAGCTAAGTACGTGTATATACATCACTACACACCAAAATAACCCAGTAACCACTTCGCTTCAGGTGTCCAGACGCCTAATGAGATACCTTTCGACCTGCATCTGAAAAACAACAACATAGTATGGAATGAGAACCGGAGGTTCTAAGTATGGTAAAGGTGCCCGCATGGTTAATATAAAAGGCCCCGGGAGAGCCAGAGGCATTCCTAGAACTCTGACACTCAGAATCATTCTTAAGGAAAATAAACTAAACGAAAAGTTAGGTAAGCTATCTAAGGTATTCCAGTTCTGAATCTAACTTTAACTTAATACTTCACTTTCTGACTCCTCCAATCCTCCGAGACATTGGTGGAACAACCCTCTCTCCTCACACCTTCGTCAAGAGGAATTTCTAAGAAAACATACACATACAGTTCAAACAAGAAAAACACAAATAGAGAAGCATTTACAGCAAGTAGAACAAGTAGCGGATAAGCAGAATTAAACAGTTAAGCAAACCAAAACAATGCACACTCAAGCAAACAAACAAATGCATATGATGTATGCCTGTCCTATGGCTGATGAGTCTCATCTGTCGGTTATACAGCCAACTCAACAAGTCCTGGTAGTTAACCATTGGATAGTCCCTCTGTGCGCGCATCCCCAAGCTCAATAATATTCCATGGAGTCAAACTCCAAGCTCAAATATAATATTCCATGGAGTTAAACTCCAAGCTCAAATAATATTCAATATTCATATTTATATGCATGCCCATGGGGGAATCCGGAGAGTTAAAGTGCCCGGTCACATCTTGCGACAGAGGGTCAACAAATAGTCTCAAATACACAAGCCACATAATAATCTCTTTCTTTTTTAAAATAACACTTCAAATCAAAACTCCAGTCCTTATAGAAATTTTAGCAGTATCTTCTCTAAAAATCGAATTTCTGCCACCCTTCAAGGGTCCCAACTAACAAACCAAACACCTCTCAGTCATTCAAATCATTTCCAGTAACAAATTATTTCAAAATCAAATAAATACCAATATTAAATCTTTTTCCAAACCAACCAACTTCAACATCAAATTATTAACAACAGCTAAACCCCACATTTTATTCCATATACACAATCCATCATTTATACGTTCAGTTCATTCCTATCTTAAGGTCTTCAAAGCCTAAGTTTTCACGTGACATTAAACATTAACTGCTACGAGAAACCAAAATCATACCTTCGTACGCAATCAAAATATTCAAAGCTCCGGAGAAGCTTTCTGACCGAGCTATCGAAGAAAAAAACGTCCAGAATCGTCCGGACCTCCTAAAACTCCAGTTGGCCGAACTCAAAGGGGGTAAAGGAGCTACGTCACCATCAACTTCTACCGATCAAAAGTGATGCCAACGTGTAGAGAATGAAGATATGAATACTTTTACCAAATTAGATTTTTGATTGGAGTTACGGATAGCAAGAAAATGAAACCAAAAGTTTGGTGAAGGTTTACGTTCTCTCTCGGTCACGCTCTTCTCTCTCGCCATTTTCTTTCCTTTTTTTTCCTCTCGCATACGCTAATCATATATATGTATGATTAATACACCGCATTGGCTTTCTTTATTATATATATGCCTGACGACATATATATATATTCCG
>NC_029788.2:117824831-117825284 GCF_000816755.2 Arachis ipaensis
TCTAAATGACATTAGTAATTTAAGGGTGAAAAGTATTTGGTAAAACATTAGCAAAGCTAAGCTCAGTAAAAAGTACCGATATTTACTCATATCGGCAGATATCGAATTCGATAATAAAATAATTTCTAAGTATAGAAAACTCCAATTTATGAAATAAATTATAAATTATTTATATTTATATTTTTAAAACTGAGGGTCGCTACATACGACGCAGTGGAAGCGGTAGTGACCAACTTGGATGGTTACATTTATGCATTTAAGGTTCAGTTTAAAAATTACAAATGTAAAATAGGATACAATATGAAGAGGGAGGAAGACAACCTACCCAGACAAAGGAAGGAGGCAGCTCTGACAAGCAGTGACGGCGTTCCACGCTGTGCAAGTTGGTGGTGGCAGCGATCAGTCCACGCGCACTCTTTGGAGGTTGGTGGTGGTGGTCGGTGCTGACAGAGA
>NC_029788.2:117825352-117825974 GCF_000816755.2 Arachis ipaensis
GAGAGAGGTGCGATTCCAAATTTAGGGCTAATTTTACCGTCGAATTTTTTTACGGATCAATCCGATGGTAACCCCATCAGGCGTCACAAAAAGTAGCGTTTCTTTAAGTGAGATTTACCGGTAGATAAATCCGCCGGTACAAAACGCGCCAAATTTCTCATTCTTCCCTCCAAATATTACCAGCGCATTTACCGGTGGAAAATCGAATTCGACAGTAACATTTTTTTTCAGATGAATTTATCGCCTAATCCGCCGGTGCTTTCGATAGTAAATTCGTCACTAATATCCAACATTAAATCCGATGGTATTCAGCATTTTTCTTGTAGTGAATCAATACGTAAATGATCATCTAAAAGAATGGACATATAATTGAATGACAGTATAAAATAGTTTACACTATTAATAAGTATCCTAATGAATTAATTATGGTGAGAAAAAATCCTCTAAAATGAAAAAAATTGTAAAGGAATAAAATAATGGATTAAGTACTATTTTGGTCCCTAAAGTTGAGCTTAAAAATCGAAACCGTCCCTCATCTAATTTTTTATTTAGAATCATCTTTAACGTTTTTTTCGTATTAAAATCGTCCTTTTTAATAAAATTTTTTGTTATTTCTAAACTA
>NC_029788.2:117826018-117827061 GCF_000816755.2 Arachis ipaensis
CCTCGCCGCCGCCGCCGTGCCCTCGCGCCTCGCCCTCCTCGTCGAGCCGTTTCCGCTCCTCCTCCTCATCCTCGTCGTCACCGCCGTGACCTCCTCGTCGTCGTCGGCTTCCACTCCGCTGCTCGTCGCCGCCTCTGCTTCTTGCTTCGATCTCTGTTTCTGCTTCGTCTTCTGCTTCTTCTGCTTCTTGATTTGTTGAATCTGATTTGATTTGTTGAATCATTGTTTGTTTTGTTCTTGTTTTGATTTCTGAATTGCTGTTGATTGATTTTGTTCTTTTTTTTATTTCTGAATTGTTGTTAGTTTTGTTGAATCTGGTTTTTGTTATTGTATTCTTAATTTGTTAATGGAAGAAGTTGCTATTGTTTGGTGTTCTTAGTGTTGGTGTTGGTTGGTGTTGGTGGTGGTGGTGGTGGTGGTGGTGGTGGTGGTGGTAATGTTGGTGGCAGTGGAAGTGGTGGGGTGAGAAAGGTGAAGAGAAGAATGATGATGATGAGGGTATTTTGGTCCAAGAATTCGGGGAAGGATGATTTTAAAGCGTTTTTGAACGTTGAGGATGATTTTAATAACGAAAAAAGGTCGGGGACGAATTTGATTTTCGCCCCTTACCTTAGGAACGATTTCAGTACTTAACCCTAATTTTAACGCAGGTCATTTCGACATTAATATTAAGTCATTTTCGGATCGAGCTCATTTTTTTTTAAAGGAATCGTATATACTCTCTAAACTTGAGATCTTAATATAAATTTGACTCGATATCTTATCGAAAAGTACCAAAAATCGAGTAAAACACTCCTAAAAGACACTTATGAATAGATCGTGCATTGTTTTTATAAGCATAAGCGTATTATCATATTTGAGATTTGAGAAAACTATATTAAATAATTGAAGGTAGATATGGAAGTAAGGAAGGATATATTTGAAAATGATGAAAAAGTAAAATTATTTTAATAATTATTACCTGTATAATTATTTTTAAAAAATCAATTATCTAATAATTAATTTGTGTTCAAATATTTTAGTTGAAAAATGATTTTAAAATA
>NC_029788.2:117827326-117828201 GCF_000816755.2 Arachis ipaensis
CTCGTCGTTACCGCCTCGCCCTCCTCGTCGTTACCGCCTCGCCCTCCTCGTCGAGCCGTTTCTGCTCCTCCTCCTCGCCCTCGTCATCGCCGCCGCCTCCTCTAGAACTCTGATGATGACGACGATGATGATGATTTTTTGAGTTCTAGGTTCTGATGATGATGATGATGATTTTTTGAGTTGAGTTCTTGTTTTTTTGAGTTTGAGTTCTGGGTTTATTTTTCTAAGTTTGAGTTCTGGATCTGAGCTCTGGGTTCTGATGAGGATAACGATGATGATGTTGATTTTCTGAGTTTTGGTTGGTGTGATGCAGATAGTGATGGAGTGGTAGTGGGTGGGGGTGGTGTTGGTGTTGGTGTTGGTGTTGGTGCTGGTTGTGGCGGTGGTGTTGGTGGTGGTGGTGGTGGTGGTGGAGGAGGTAATTGTGTTAGTAGTGGTGAGGGTATTTTTGTCCAAAAAAATTAAAAGGACGATTTTAATACGAAAAAAACGTTAAAGACGATTCTAAATCAAACTTTAGGGACCAAAACAGTACTTATCCCTAATTTTTATTATGCATGGACTTCACCATCTTGATTTAAATGTGATTAGATGTGTTTGGTAGTAAAATAAAATTATGAAAAACAAAAAAAAAATAAATATTCAATTACTTGTAATATATTTATTAAAAAATTAAAAAAAATCTAATAATAATTTTAAACAAAGTCTTAAGAGCACTTGTTAATGAAAAATTAGATTATAAATTGTATGTTTTTTTCAATAAACTAACTAATTAATTACTAATTAAAATATAACAAAAATGAATTTTTAATAAACTTTTCCATTTTTCATTTTAAAAGTAGATATTAACCAAATTCCTTAGATATTTTACCATA